>NC_091633.1:70016336-70316816 GCF_027580195.1 Bos mutus
TGTCAACTTATCACCAAACCATCAGTTTGGTTAGATTAGTGACAGTGGAGTCTCTCGTCATTCCTCTTGCTGGAGGAGCACATGCCGCAGTCTCCTCCAAGTTCTCTTAGATGTCTAGCTCCAAAAAGCCCCAGGGTAATTGTTAGAATCTTTCTTATTTTCCTCTACAGGATTCATTGCCATATTGTTCTTCCCTCACCTCTTCTTTCTCTTCCTTCCAAACTCTGGATCCCTACACGTGTCAGTTGCTCTTGCACAATCCCCCCTCCTCCCCGTCAGAGGTCTTTGAACTCCAACCTTACTTTTTTCTATTATCTCAGAAAATGAAGAAAAATGTCTATCTCCATCTTTAATAAACTTGTTGTTGTTCAGTCACTAAGTCATGTCTGACTCTTTGTGACCCCATGGACTGCAGCACGCCAGGCTCCTTTGTTCCCCACTGTCTCTTGGTGTTTGCACAAATTCATGTCCTTGGAGTCAGTAATGCTATTTAACAATATTATCCCCTGCTGTCCTTTTCTCCTTTTCCTTCACTCTTTCAGGTTAGTTTTCCTTTAGGATTGACTTGTGTGATCTCCCTGCACTCCATGGGACTCTCAAGAGTCTTCTCCAGCACAATTCAAAAGCATCAGTCCTTTGGTGCTTAGATTTCTTTATGCACCAACTTGCGCATCTATACACGACTACTGAAAAAACCATAGTTTTGACTATATAGACCATTTTTGGTAAAATGATGTCTCTACTTTTTAATATGCTTTAATAAAGTACTATAGGGCTTCCAGGTGGTGTGTGGTAAAGAATCCACCTGCCAATGCATGGAGACCCAAGATATGCAGGTTTGATCCCTGAGTCAGGAAGTTCCCCTGGAGGAGGAAATGGGAGCCCATTCCAGCATTTTCGCCTGGAAAATTCCATGTACAGAGGAGCCTGGTGAGCTACAGTCCATGGGGTTGTAAAGAGTCGGACATGACTGAGTGAGTGAGCACACACACACAGTAAAGTACTATAACTGTTACTGCCATTGCCACTCTTTTACTGTTAACTACTGTTGTCATCATTCTGACCAATGACATTGATGATAGGAAAATAATTCTAACTACTTTTAATTGTGCACTTACTACTAGAAAAACACTTTCCATGCAGTTCGGAAAAAAGCTCAGCAATTCCTTATAGTCACCTGTTACTAAATGGGGGCAGAATTATAGTGTGTGATAAGAACCTTCAAGTTGAGAACTTTCAAAGATGAGAATGTGTGTTCCATCAATATCAGATGAGAATGAAATTGCAACTTTCCCTCCATCTCCTAATGCTGATTATCCTTCAGCTCTAACGTCCCTCACCTCCACTCCCTCCTCCAGTAAGTAACTCTTCTTGCCTATTCACTTGATGCCAGCCCCTATATGCCAGCTGCTGTACTGTACTATTGTACTTTTCTAGGTACTGTACTGTAAGATTAAAAATGTTTATTTTTTGCATGTTTGCTTTTTATGTATTATTTGTGTGAAAATATTATAAATCTATTACAGTATAATACTAACTTACAAACAAATGAGACTTATAAATGTGCTCTTAGAACAGAACTCATTCATATGCAG
This sequence comes from Bos mutus, assembly GCF_027580195.1. Classification (NCBI taxonomy): domain Eukaryota; kingdom Metazoa; phylum Chordata; class Mammalia; order Artiodactyla; family Bovidae; genus Bos; species Bos mutus. Next base: position 70,017,932 of record NC_091633.1, read on the forward strand.
GGGGCTTCTGTACATTTTATGTTGTATTTTCATTTAAATTTATCATTGTTTGAGTTTTATGAAAATACTAGCTTTCTTCTAATGTACTAATTAGAGTAAAATTTTAATCAGTGATATTGGCTTTTTCTGTGTTATTCTGACAAAAGGGGCTACACAGGATGTCTCATTTCATTGTCTCTGGCAGAAAGAAATGAAACAAGTAAAAAAATCAGAGGGGAATTGAATGTACCTGTACCTGTATCCGGGGCCAATAGCATATTGAAACCAGGCTTGTACCAGCTTAGGACAACGAACTGTGTGCACCCTTTCCCAGAGCTCATCAGTGACTATATATTGGTAGTTGAAAATCAGACACAGTGGGATTATTTATGCCATGTTTGTGTGTGTGCTCAGTCACTTCAGTCGTATCTGACTCTTTGTGATCCTAGGACTGTAGCCCACCAGGCTCCTCTGTCATGGGATACTTCAGGCAAGAATGCTGGAGTGGGTTACCATGCCCTCCTCCAGAGGATCTTTCTGACCCAGTGATTGAACCCATGTCTCCTGTGGTTCCTGCACTGCAGGTGGGTTCTTTATCACTGAGCGACCAGGAAAGCCCCTATTTATGCCACATGTATTAGCAAATGCTACTGTGTTAGTTTTCTGTGGCCATGATGACAGGGTTCTGTAATCAAGGTGTTATCTAGGCTGTGCTCCCTCTGAATGCTCCAGGGGAGAATCAATTCCTTGCCTCATGCAGCTCCTAGTGTCTCCGAGCATTTCTTGTCCTGTGTTGATATCACTCCAATCTGCCTCTGTGGTTACATTACCCTCAACAAACTCCTACTGTCTCATTCTTGTAAGGACACATATGATTACACTTAGGGCCCATCTGGCTAATCCAGGATAAGTCTCTCCAGATCCTTAACTTATTCATATCACTTACCATATAAAACAATGTTCATTCTTTTGCAATATGAGGTAATATTCACAGGTTCTTGGGATGAGGACAGAGATTTGGGGGGCTAACATTTAATCTACTACTATTTTATTTTATTTTGTAGAGTGCTGATTTTCCTGCATAACACTGATTCTCTGTTGAATAAAAATATTTAATTGACATGAAACAGAAAACAATCCTTCAGAGTCAATGCCACCAGTATATTACTCCTGGTGTACTAGTTGAATGTCAATCTTGTCTAGAAATTATATTTATCATTTCAGAAGGTAAATACAATTGAGTAAATTATTAATGCATGAGAAGAGAAATACTTCTCATTGCTATTATAATGGATGACCCTAACACTTTTAAAATTGTAAACTGATATCAATGGATATCACAAAAAGGGCTTTATTTAACAGTGTCCCTAATTCATGACTGGATTGTTTTTGTAGCCTAATTAGGCTTTATTTCAAGTTTTCCTTTACACCACACATCTTGTCTCTGTCTTTTAAAAGTAGCCCAAAGATAAGTTTTCATGACCATGTTTTATTCTTAGCTGTAAAATTCATTTTTGAATGGGGATTAAAATTTTTTATTGACACTTGGAGTAGACGCACAAGCATGGCCGAGAGGAGCTACCCCACATCCAAGGCAAGGAGCAGTGGCTGCACTTTGCTGGAGCAGCCGTGAAGAGATACCCCACATCCAAGGTAAGAGAAAACCAAGTAAGATGGTAGGCACTGAGAGAGGGCATCAGAGGGCAGACAGACTGAAACCAAAATCACGGACAACTAGCCAATCTGATCACATGGACCACAACTTTGTCTAACTCAATGAAACTAAGCCATGCTGTGTGGGGCCACCCAAGATGGACAGGTCATGGTAGAGAGGTCTGACAGAAAGTGGTCCACTGAAGAAGGGAATGACAAACCACTTCAGTATTCTTGCCTTGAGAATCCCATGAACAGTATGAAAAGGCAAAAATATAGGACACTGAAAGATGAACCCCCAAGTCAGTAAGTGCCCAATATGGTACTGGAGATCAGTGGAGAAATAACTCCAGAAAGAAGGAAGGGATGGAGCCAAAGCAAAAACAACACCCAGCTGTGGATGGGACTGGTGATAGAAGCAACGTTCAGTGCTGTAAAGAGAAATATTGCATAGGAACCTGGAATGTTAGGTCCATGAATCAAGGCAAATTGAAGGTGGTTAAACAGGAAATGACAAGACTGAATATTGACATTCTAGGAATCAGCGAACTAAGATAGTCTGGAATGGGTGAATTTAACTCAGATGACCATTATATCTACTAATGTGGGCAGGAATCCCTTAGAAGAAATGGAGTAGCCATCATGGTCAACAAAAGAGTCCAAAATGCAGTACTTGGATGCAATCTCAAAAACGACAGAATGATCTCTGTTCATTTCCAAGGCAAACCATTTAATATTACAGTAATCCAAGTCTATGCCCTGACCAGCAAGGCTGAAAAAGCAGAAGCTGAATGGTTCTATGAAGACCTACAAGACCTTCTAGAACTAACACCCCAAAAAGATGTCCATTTCCTTATAGGTGACTGAATGCAAAAGTAGGAAGTCAAGAAACACCTGGAGAAACAGGCAAATTTGGCCTTGGAGTACAGAATGAAGCAGGGCAAAGACTAATAGAGTTCTGCCAAGATAATGCACTGGTCATAGCAAACACCCTCTTCCAACAACACAAGAGAAGACTCTACACATGGACATCAGCAAATGGTCGACACCAAAATCAGATTGACTATATTCTTTGCAGCCAAAGATGAAGAAGCACTATACAGCCAGCAAAAACAAGATTGGGAGCTGACTGTGGCTCAGATCATGAACTCCTTATTGCCAAATTCAGACTTAAATTGAAGAAAGTAGGGAAAATCACTATACCGTTCACGTATGACCTACATCAAATCCCTTATGATTATACCATGGATGTGAGAAATAGATTTAAGGGACTAGATCTGGTAGACATAGTGCCTGATGAACTATGGATGGGGAGGTTTGTGACACTGTACAGGAGACAGGGTTCAAAACCATTCCCAAGAAAAAGAAACACAAAAAAGCAAAATGGCTGTCTGAGTAGTCCTTACAAATAGCTGGGAAAAGAAGGGAAGTGAAAAGCAAAGGAGAAAAGGAAAGATATCCCCATCTGAATGCAGAGTTCCAAAGAATAGTAAGGAGAGATAAGAAAGCCTTCTTCAGCAATCAATGCAAAGAAATAGAGGAAAACAACAGAATGGGAAAGACTAGAGATCTCTTCAAGAAAATTAGAGATACCAAGGGAACATTTCATGCAAAGATGGGCTCGATAAAGGACAAAAATGGTAGGGACATAACAGAAGCAGAAGATATTAAGCAGAGATAGCAAGAATATACAAAACTGTACAAAAAAAGATCCTCATGACCAAGATAATCACGATGGTGTGATCACTCACCTACAGCCAGACATCCTGGAATGTGAAGTCGAGTGGGCCTTAGAAAGCATCACTACGAACAAAGCTAGTGGCGGTGATGGAATTCCAGTTGAGTTATTTCAAATCCTGGAAGATGATGCTGTGAAAGTGCTGCACTCAATATGCCAGCACATTTGGAAAACTCAGCAGTGGCCACAGGACTGGAAAAGGTCTGTTTTCTTTCCAATCCCAAAGAAAGGCAATGCCAAAGAATGCTCAAACTACCACACAATTGTACTCATTTCACATGCTAGAAAAGTGATCCTTAAAATTCTCCAAGTCACGCTTCAGCAATACGTGAACCATGAACTTCCAGACATTCAAGCTGGTTTTAGAAAAGGCAGAGGAACCAGAGATCAAATTGCCAACATCCGCTGGATCATCGAAGAAGCAAGAGAGTTCCAGAAAAACATCTATTTCTGCTTTATTGACTATGCCAAAGCCTTTGAGTTTGTGGATCACAATAAACTGTGGAAAATTCTTCAAGAGATGGGAATACCAGGCCACCTGACTTGCCTCTTGAGAAACCTATATGCAGGTCAGGAAGTAACGGTTAGAACTGGACATGGAACAACAGATTGGTTCCAAATAGGAAAAGGAGTTCGTCAAGGCTGTATATTGTCACCCTGTTTATTTAACTTATATGTAGAGTACATCATGAGAAACGCTGGGCTGGAGGAAGCACAAGCTGGAAACAAGATTGCTGGGAGAAATATCAATAACTCAGATATGCAGATGACACCGCCCTTATGGAAGAAAGTGTAGAAGAACTAAAGAGCCTCTTGATGATAGTGAAAGAGGAGAGTGAAAAAGTTGGCTTAAAGCTCAGCGTTCAGAAAACTAATTTCATGGCATCTGGTCCCATTACTTCATGGTAAATAGATGGGGAAACAATGGAAACAGTGGCTGACTTTGTTTTTCTGGGCTCCAAAATGACTGCAGATGGTGATTGCAGCCATGAAATTAAAAGATGCTTACTCCTTGGAAGGAAAGTTATGACCAACCTAGACAGCGTATTAAAAAGCAGAGATATTACTTTGTCAACAAATGTCCATCTCGTCAAGGCTGTGGTTTTTCCAGTGGTCATGTATGGATGTGAGAGTTGGACTATAAAGAAAGCTGAGGGCCGAAGAATTGATGCTTTTGAACTGTGGTGTTGAGAAGACTCTTGAGAGTCCCTTGGACTGCAAGGAGATCCATTTATCCTACAGGAGATCAGTTCTGGGTGTTCATTGGAAGGACTGATATTGAAGCTGAAACTCCCATACTTTGGCTACCTGATGCAGAGAGCTGACTCATTTGAAAAGACCATGATGCTGGGAAGGATTGAGGGCAGGAGGAGAAAGGGACGACAGAGGATGAGATGGTTGGATGGCATCACCGACTCAATGGACATGGGTTTGGGTGGACTCTGGGAGTTGGTGATGGACAGGGAGGCCTGGCATGCTGTGGTTCATGGGGTTGCAAAGAGTCGGACACAACTGAGCTACCTAACTGAACTGAACGGGAGTAGATACTTCATTAAGGAGATGAAATTCAGGGGATGACACCTAATCACTTAGATAATTTAAAATGATACTAGAGGATTTGTAACAACTAATCAAGATTAATCTTGGCTGCCAAGACAGTTTGGAATTTAAAGTTGTTGACGAATCTCTGCTTCAAGGATCTCATGTATGCTGTGTTTGATTATGTATGCTGGCCTTACTATGCATATTCTTTCAATGCATTTTAGTAATTCATTAGGATTTTTATAATTTCTCTGTTTCTTAATAAGACTTCAGCACTGCTGCTCGTTAATTTTTTCCTTAATTAAATATCTCACAAGTTAAAAACAAACAAACAAACAAATCAGACATTTGAGACTACAGGAAAATATGGAAAACATGAAATCAAAACAAAATAGAGAAAGACTCATAGTGATTTCAGATATTGGAATTATGACACTAGTTTTAAAAATTAGTATGTTATTTTCAAGGAAATACAAGACAATATTGAGGAAACTGACAGATAACTTAAGAAGTATAAAGAACAAAGAAAATATGAAAATAGAGCCAAATAAAAATTTTAATATATGTCTGTGACTAGTTATAAACTCACTGGATTGGATTAATAGCAGAGCAGACACATTTTATAATGAACTGGAATGTGAGAAGAAAGTAAACAGAATCAAATAAATGAACTAAGAGAAAAAAATATGGAAAATATATAAAAGGAAGAGACAGAAGATATAGCAAAATATCCCAAAATGAGAAAGGAACAAAAATGATGCAGAAATAACATTTAAATAAATAATAGCATAGAATTTTCCAAAAGTGATAAATGACATCAAACTACAGATGCATGAAGCCCTCCAAAACATAAACCAGGTAATTAAAATAATTGTACCTTTCTAATATCAAAATAGAACAGCTGGAAACAAGGGAGATGAAAATATTAAAATAACCAGGAATTGGGGAGCTCAGGGGAATAGGATACAAATTTCTTCCAAAGAAGCAGCAATTTAACTGACAGCTGACTTCTCAAAAACAGAAACAATGAAAGGCATAAGGAAATGGAATAACGTTTCTGTAATGCAGAAAGGTATAAAAAACCTGACTACAAAGAAAGCTGAGCACCAAAGAACGGTTGCTTTTGAACTCTGGGGTTTGAGAAAACTCGAGAGCCTCTTGGACTGCAATGGTATGAAACCAGCCCATCCTAAAAGAAGTCCGTCCTGAATACTCATTGGAAGCACTGATGCTAAAGCTGAAGCTCCAATACTTCGGCCACCTGATGCGAAGAACTGACTCATTTGAAGAGACCCTGATGCTGGGAAAGATTGAAAGCAGGAGGAGATGAGACGGTTGGATGGTATCACTGACTCAATGGACATGAGTTTGAGCAAGCTCCAGGAGTTGGTGATGGACAGGGAAGCCTGGTGTGCTGCAGTCCATGGGGTCGCAAAGAGTAGGACACAACTGAGCAACTGAACTGAACAGAATGCAGAAAGAAAATAACTGCAAATATATAACCTCAAATATAACTTCAATAACTTCAAATGTATATTTGAAGATAAAATAAAGACATTTTTTGGCAAACAAAGCTGAGGAGTATTGCCATTTTGGGATCAAAATTAAAGAAAATTCTAAAGAAAGTTATCTGGGAAATGATTACATATTTTGTAGATACAGGAAGAAATGAAAGATAGTGAAAGATAAATATTTGAATAAATCCAAATTAACATTTACTATATAACTATATAATAATAGTAACAAATTATAGGATACACTTCATTAAAGTATAAAGATAAAAATTTGAATGGTACTGTTTATAATTACATCATAAATATCAGATATATAAGAATCTAATAGGATATGAGAGTACTTAACTCAGAAAACTAGAAAACATTGTTGAGAAAAACATACATAATCTTAGAAATTTAAAGGTAGTCACCAGATGAACTAGGAAATATTCCCTCTGAGGAATGAGATTGGGTGAGGGAGGGTGTGATCTGTGGGCTTTTTGTTAAAAGCCTCTTTTTACCATTGGAGTTTCTAAATATATTAATGTATTGCTTTACTAAAAGTAAGAATATACTTTTAAACACAAAACTTAAAATTGAAAGTTCCTGAAACCCCCATCATTTAACAACTTAGCCTCTGAACTGACCGCTTTCCTTTTCTACTTATGCTATTTCTGTTTATCATTACTTATTTTATAACTTATTTACTTATTTTAGTCTTTCTTTGAGTTAAAGCTCATTGAAGAGACAGGTTCTTTCTTATCTTCCATACATCTCCTGAGGGCTTAGCGTGGGTTACAGGTGCTGTGCACAAGAGCTGTTTCTTGACGGCCACTGCTGTATTCCCAAAGGTCAAGGATCTGGAAAAACAAGGATATTTCATGACTACACAAAAATCGTTGTAAATAAGATAATTTGAGTGAGGACATTTCTGGACATGATTTTTAGACAGAAATCATGTCTAAAAAGATGAATTCAAGAAGTATTCTGGGGAAGGAAGGCTATGCTTGTTTGGAAATACTGTTTTTCAGGATCCACAAGCTGTAAGAACAGAATAATTTTATTAACAAAAAGTAAATGCAGAGCTTCTTCTCTTGATGACTAAGCTCAGTCCTGACCTGTAGTTGAGGACTTGCAGTTGGAGAGGGGCTTTTCTACTTGTATTTTCTCTGTCCCTCTTTTTTACTCTAGCGTTTCCCCCTTGCTGGTCTTCCAGAGTCAAAGATGGAGAGGGACACCTCTACTGTGACTGGTGTCGTGGTCAACTGGGGCCTCTGTGGCTGCTTCCCAAATGCCGACCCTCTCTTCCTTCTTGATACTTCAGGATTTTATCGTTAATTATTTCCTTTCTATTTGAAGAAGTTCCTTTAGCCAGTATTTAAAGTTTTGTCTGCTTATGGCAAATTCTCTTAGTTTTTTTCATTTGAGAATGTCTTTATTTCCGCCTCATTTCTGAAGCAGTTTCACTGGAGAGAATTGACAGTTAACAGTTTTTCAGCACTTGAAAAATGTAACACTTTCTTCTGCCCTCCACGGTGCCCCATGAGAAATCTGCTGCCGTTCAAATAGTGTTTTTATTTTGTTTTTCATTTGTGTAATCAATGTATAGTTTCTTTTTGGATGCTTTTAGCATTTTTGCTTTGTTTTTAGTTCTCATAAGTTTAATTATGGTATTTTTTTGGTATGGCTTTCTTTGGCCTTATCCTATTTGTAGTTTTCTAAGCTTCTTGAATCAGTAGGTTTATGTATTTCATCGAATTTGAGAAGTTTTCAGCTGTTATTTGTTAGAATACCATTTTAGCTCTACTCTTTTTTTACTGGGACTGCTGCTGCTGCTAAGTCGCTTCAGTCATATCCGACCCTGTGTGACCCCAGAGACGGCAGCCCACCAGGCTCCCCCGTCCCTGGGATTCTCCAGGCAAGAACACTGGAGTGGGTTGCCATTTCCTTCTCCGATGCGTGAAAGTGAAGTCGCTCAGTCGTGTCCGACTCTTAGCAACCCCTATGGCACAAATGTTGGGTCTTATGTGCTTGCCCCATACATCCCTGAGGTTCAATTTTTAAAATGTATATTCTCTCTGTTGTTGAGATTGGCAAATTCTACCAATCTGTCCTCAAGTTCACTGATTCTATCATCTGTCAATCCCATTCTACTGTCGAGCCCATTATCAAATAGTCATATCATGGGTTATACCTTGGAAAAAACTCTGATGCTGGGAAAGATTGAAAGCAAAAGAAGAGGGTAGCAAAGGATGAGATAGTTAGATAGCATCACTGGCTCAATGAACGTGAATTTGAGCAAATATTGGGAGATAGGGAAGGACAGGGAAGCCTGGTGTGCTACAGTCATGGGTCAAAGAGTCAGCCAGGACTTAGTGACTGAACAACAACATCAGGTTACATAGTCTGGTTCTGGACTGATTCTAAAGGCAGTTTAATTTTCACATGTATTTATTACTACTCTAATGTGCTCGGCTCATCTGGTGCTGGGGTGGTTCCACAGGTCCCTGCTGGTGCTGGCTGACGGGGCAGAGGAGTCTCCACACTAGTGGTTCAGTGTCACTGGAGGGGGTGGGGGGAGGGAGGGGAATTTCAGTCTCATGGGGAGAAAGAGGCTTCCCAGAGTAGGAACTTGTGGCTAAATCCCTTTTTCCAGTGTCTCTAGCCCTGAGATATTTCTGGGTAAAGGAGGGAAGGCTCACTATTACATGAATGAAGAGGTTTCCTGGACCAGGCTGTCTCTCTTGTCAGTTCCATCTGATTGACTGAGTATGTCTCATGCTGCTGCTGCTGCTGCTGCTAAGTCGCTTCAGTCGTGTCCGACTCTGTGCGACCCCATAGACGGCAGCCCACCAGGCTCCCTCGTCCCTGGGATTTTCCAGGCAAGAACACTGGAGTGGGTTGCCATTTCCTTCTCCAATGCATGAAAGTGAAAAGTGAAAGTGAAGTCGCTCAGTCGTGTCGGACTCTTCTCGACCCCATGGACTGCAGCCCACCAGGCTCCTCCGTCCCTGGGATTTTCCAGGCAAGAGTACTGGAGTGGGTTGCCATTGCCTTCTCTGAGTTTGTCTCATAGGAGGAGGGCAATTTCAGATGCAATGGGAAAGGAGAGTGCTTTCCCACTTATTGTTGGCAGGACCCCATTGATGCCCCTTGCTCAAGGAATGGCAGTATAGGGATGCTTGCCTGAAACTGTTGCAGGTACTTCCATGCATGCCAGAAGGGAAGAGCCCACCCGTATGCCTTCTGCTGCTAAGTTGAATATCAAATATGGAAACGCTCAGTTGGGGTCACCTTCTTCTATGAGGTGGAGTGACACAAAGCAACATACTGCTCTGTTGTTCCTCCAGTCCGGGGTCCCAAACCAGTTCACCTTCACTTTGCCATCTTTCAAAATTCTTTTTTGTGTGCCTCTTGCATTATCTTCAGGGCTTATAGTCGTGATTAGCAGAGTGGGGCAGGGAGAAATGAGTCTAAGCCACCTTTTTCTGACTCTCTCTTATAGAGTGAATTGGTGATGTCCTTGGAGTCTCCATATAAGGCTCCACAGTGTCACACTCACTCCCCATCTAACTGATCTCTTGAGAACGTGCCTCAGTTTCTACCTGTAACAGCATTTCCGTTAGACTCCCACTGAAGATCCTGTCATCCTGTGAGGATGCCAAGCAATACAACTCATGTGTGCTTCTCTGCTAAGACAACCAGACATGAAAAACTGATACACAGTTCTCTAGTCGTAAGATGGAAGGACAGTCAGCTCCCACTGCTTCCTTTTCTCCTTGCCACACACAGTGTCAAGCGGCTCAAGACAGCCCTCTCCTCAGCACTGCTCTCTGGGTTTTCAAATGCTTCTAAACTCCTGGGGCCAAAGACATTGTTTCAGGAACCCTGTCACTGTATCCTATGGGGAGGGTCTCAGGAGCCTAGCAAATATTCAGCAGGGAGTGAGAACCAACCTTGTCTTGTGTAAGTACCGCTCATCTCCAAGTGTGGCTCTTTGGGTGATGCTATCATCTGTTTGTGGTGACACGGTGGAGAAATCAACTCCCTCCAGGCTAAAGCACTGGCAACCCTTACAAATTCCTATCAATCACATTAGCTTTTTATTGACCTCTGGTTTTATATAGGCTGTTGCTGATGGTAGGTTTTTGTTTTTTATTTTATTTTTTAACTTTACAATATTGTATTGGTTTTGCCATATATCAACATGAATCTGCCACAGGTTTTTGTTTTTTAATTATTTAGTAAGTTATGCCTGGATGGGTCTAGCTTTCCCTTTAGAAAATGCAGGTAACTGTTGTCTATTTTTTTCAGCTTTGGTAGAAATTTGAGGTAATAAGAAGAGTCCCCTTTAGTTCTGTTACATGAATTGTGATATCTCCATCATGTAAGAGAGGAAGTACTAATAGTGACATTCTACTTGAGGCAATATTTTAAGCCACAAAATTCAAAATAAGCCCAGGAGCCACTTGTACTTATAGATCATGTTAAAAATACATTGATCACATTCTGAATTGATACTATTTGCTAATATATTTGGTTTGATAGTTATAAATGTTTAAAAAAGTTTGCCAATATCTGTCAGTGGACTGTTACAAATTAGGGAAGCCCAGGTGGTTCAGATGGTAAAGAATGTGCCTGTAGTGTGGGAGACCCGGGTTCGATCCCTGGGTTGGGAAGATCCCCTGAAGAAGAGAATAGCTACTCACTCCAGTATTCTTGCTTGGAGAATTCCATGGACAGAGAAACCAGATGGGCTACAGTTCATGGGGTCTCAAAGAGTTGGACATGACTGAGCAACTAACACACATACACACAGGGTTCTTTATATATTCTGGATATTAATCCCTTATCAGATATCCCTTACAAATTTGAAATTCTTTCAGAATAACAAAGTAAATGTTAGTCTTTGGCTGAGTCAAAAGTAATGCTTCTACAAGACCCCAAAAATTAAGTTTTCAGGAACTGCTTTCTAATATTTGATATAATAATAGATTTCTGGTATAATGTGTCTAACATTTGGGCCTCTAGATAAATGTCCAGGAATGAGCAAAAGCAATGACCATGGAACATGGTACCATTTTTATACCTGAAGACTCAGCAGTTGTAGTGGTTGGATTAATTTGGGGTGAGTTGGGGTGGTGCTGTCAGGTTTCAAGTGAAAGTTATTTCATCTCTAGATGTTTGCTGCAACTGTCCCCCACTTGTGCATCTCCTGTTGTCCTGGTATTCACTCCCATCTGCTGTCAGAACCTTGCTCCACATGTTTGTCCTAGACAGGCAGTGGTGGCAGTTCACGCTGGACAGTACTTAACTGCTCAGTCCTTGTCAGCTCAGGCCCTGGGTTGAGCTGCACTCCTTGCATTGCTTTACCAGTCAAATAGTAAACTCTCATTAGTAACAGTGTGAAAGTTGTTTCTAGTTATTTTCTATCTCTCCAGAATACCAAAAGAATATTCCTTACACAGCAGGTAGGAAATTAACGCTTTGTATTTAATAATTACTGTCACATATAAAAGAGCCAGGAGCATAAGGAGGTTGCCAGTGTAGACTAGAAAACAGAGATAGTTATGTCCTTAATAAACCATATATGCAATCAATGAAGGAATGTGCCCTCTTAATCTGGGGCAGCAGGATTTTAAAAATTTCAGAATCACATGAATTATCAATGAAACAGGAAATCAATTAGTAAAATTAGATATATGTTTTTAGGTAAAGATAAAACATACTGACATAAAGTATAATTTCTATTAAAAAACAATTTTTTTTCATCAAAGAAGCCCAAGGTAAACTTACATCCACTTCTTAATTATTTCTTTTCTTCTGATAAACATATATACTCATGAAAGAATTAAGAGGAAATGTTATCTGTTCAGAGTAAATGTTAACAGCAGAATTGTTTAAAAAAAAAGAAAAGAAAAAAAAAACCTTTAAAGGAAACCCTAAACCATTTTAAGAATTGACACCTAACCAATGCGCTTTATTTAGGCATCTATTTAAAATTCTCATACTACAAACAAAGCTAGTGGATGTGACAGAATTCCAGCTGAGCTATTTCAAATTCTAAAAGATGATGCTGTTAAAGTGCTGCACTCAATATGCCAGCAAATTTGGAAAACTCAGCAGTGGCCACAGGATTGGAAAAGGTCAGTTTTCATTCCAATCCCAAAGAAATACAATGCTAAAGAATGTTCAAACTACTGTACAATTTCACTCGTTTCACATGCTACCAAGGCCATGTTCAAAATCCTTCAAGCTAGGCTTCAACTGTAGGTAAACCAAGAACTTCCAGATGAAATAAGCTGGCTTTAGAAAAGGCAGAGGAACCAGAGATCAAATTGCCAACATATGCTGGATCATAAAAAAAAGCAAGGGAATTCTGGAAAAAAAAAATCTATTTCTGCTCTATTGACTTAGCTAAAGCCTTTGACTTCGTGGATCACAACAAACTGTGGAAAATTCTTCAAGAGATGGGAATACCAGACCAACTCACCTGCCTCCTGAGAAATCTGTATGCAGGTCAAGAAGCAATAGTTAAAACTGGACGTGAAATAATGGACTGGTTCAAAATTGGGAAAGGAGTACGTTAAGGCTGTATATTGTTATTCTGCTTATTTAACTTACACACGAATACATCATGCAAAATGCCAGGCTGGATGAAGTTCAAGCTGGAATAAAATTGCCAGGAGAAATATCAGTAATCTCAGATATGCAGATGATATCACTCTAATGACATAAAGTAAAGAGGAACAAAGGAGCCTCTTGATGAAAGTAAAAGAGGAGAGTGAGAAAGCTGGCTTAAATTCATTCAAAAAAATGAAGATCATGGCATCTAGTCCCATTACTTCATGACACATAGATAGGGAAAAACGGGAAACAGTGACAGACTTTATTTTCTTGGGCTCCAAAATTACTATGGATGGTGACTGCAGCCATGAAATTAAAAGATGCTTGCTCCTTGGAAGAAAAGCTATGAGACACCTAGAGAGTGTATATATTAAAGAGCACAGACATCACTTTATCGACAAAGGTCTGTATAGTCAAAACTATGTTTTTTCTGGTAGTCATATACGGATGAGGGTTGGACCATAAAGAAGGCTGAGCATGGAAGAATTGCTGCTTTTGAATTGCAGTGCTGGATAAGACTCTTGAGAGTCCTTTGGACAGTAAGGTGATTAGACCAGTCATTTCTAAAGGAAATCCACCCTGAATATTCATTGGAAGGACTGATGCTGAAGCTGAAGCTCCAAGACTTTGGCCACCTGATGAAAAGAGCTGACTCATTGGAAAAGACCCTGATACTGGGAAAGAGTGAAGGCAGGAGGAGAAGGGGGAGACAAAGGATGAAATGGTTAGATGGCATCATTGACTCAATGACATGAGTTTGAGAAAGCTTCAGGAATTGGTGACAGACAGGTAAGCCTGGTGTGATGCAGTCCATGGGGTTGCAGAGTCAGACACAACTGAGCAACTGAACAAGAACAAAAACAAGATTTAGACTTAGAGCTAGGAGTAAAATGTTTTTGATTCTAAAACAATATAAACTCAAATTGGAAAAATAGACTGTTACTTAAGCCAGGGACACAATGTCTTCTAAGCTTTGGATTACATGGAAAGATATAATAACTAAAAACATTGCTTTACAAATATTTAATTTATGATAAATGAAAATATAAAAATAAATAAGATTCATCCCAGGCTAATCAACTTTATTCCTTTGTAACAATTAAGAACATAGTACAATTGAGGTTCAATCAGTTTCCAAAGGTACTCAATACAAGAATTTTAAAAATAGAAGAAAATTGTTGGAACTGTAAGAATAACTCTTTTGTGGTTGAAAGCAGAGAAGGCAGAGTGTTCAGCCCAGCTCAGATTTTGGTGACTCTGTCAATTAGGATGGGCACGTAAGGAGACTCTACATGGCATTCTTCAGTCCTTTGTCCTTTTGCACTAAACTCAGACAGCTGTGCTGTGCTTAGTCGTTTCTGACGCTTTGGAACCCCATGGACTGTAGTCCACCAGGTTCCGCTATCCATGGGGATTCTCTAGGCAAGAATACTGGAGTGAGTTGCCATGCCCTCCTCTAGGGGATCTTCCCAACCCAGGGATATAACCCAGGTCTCCCGCATTGCAAGCAGATTCTTCATCAACTGAGCCACCAGGGAAGCCCAATTAATCAGCAAGTCCTGTAATTCTCAGCACTTCACATGTCCCAAATTTGTTGACTCTCCTTTATGTCTCTGTCTTTATCTTTCCTGCTTTGTTCTACAGAGCAGTGGTTTTTCCAAATCATGAATTAGTTTTCTTTAATTGTTTAAAGACTTTCAAGGAATCCTTCTTACTCTCTGATTCAAGTTCAAATACCTTAAACTCTTTCATGACCCACCTATCCATCAGAGGTGGTTTTCCTGATCTGACTTTCAGCCACTACCTGCATTCTTATTTTCAAGCTATTCCTTTTTTTCAAGCAGTAATGGCTACTCCTGCCATGGGCATTTGCATAAGTCCAGAACAACCTTGGGCCTTCCTTTTCCTTTCCCCTGTTTACTTGGTCAGCTGACAGTGGTCCTTGCATTCTTGGCAGAGATGTCATCCTCTCTAGGAATCTCTGCTGCACATCCCATCCCACCTCAGCTCTGGGTAGGTCCCCTTCTTTTGTATTCCCATGATAACACATGGGATACAGGATAAGACTTCCCTTTCTAACAGGAAAGTGCCACAAAGGAAGGGACTGTCTTGTTGATTATCCACATCTCTATCTTTTAGCACAGCATGTGGCACATGTAGGCATTCCAGAAGGACTGGAGACCACTGAGAACAGACATGTACACCAGGATAAATGGCACAGCATTTAGTTGTAACCACAGGAGAAAGGGGGTGTACAACTTCCATCCCCAATGCCAGAGGATCTACTCTGGAGCTGACACAGGTGAAGTAGTGCCCAGGTAGGCAAGTACACTGCACTTACCCCTTCATGCTGCAATAGAGAGACCTGACCTCTCCTCTGTGGGGTTTGAAATACAGAAATCTGGGGTGTGCACAAGAGCCACTGACACATAGGCTTAACCAGAAAAAAGGGGAAAAGTTGAGTCTGCAGAATGGAAAGATATAGGCTTCAAGGGCTCTTTGTCTCTCATTAATAAAGTGTTTCAGGCCCCAGGTCAGTTCTTCTGCATTGGAGAGGGAATCTAAAGACTACATCTCCCAGCAACAGGAAACACAGGACTGAAGAAGTTGTGCTGAGAGTCAGGGCCTAAGGCCACCTCATGAGCCATTTTATAAAGATTTTAAGTTATTAAAGGTTTCCCTAAAGATAATATATATTCTCCCTTAGCAATGCACTTGTATTTTTAATAAGAATAACTTTTATTTCATCAATAATTTAAAAATCAATAAAACTATGGAAAGATTTCTTAAATTCCAAAAAAGATTTCTTTTTTTGAAAAGAAAAAATGTTTAAAAATCACTTATGACTACTTGCAAATAAAATCACTTTCATATTTATGTATTCTGGGCCATATTTTTTCTTCAGAAATATTTTATAGTATATAATCTCTTTTTAAAGTACATTTTAGATTTATTTACTTTTCTAGCTTTATTGAAATATAGTTAACAAATAGCTGATTCATGTTGAGGTTTGACAGAAAACAGCAAAATTCTGTATAATAATTATCCTTCAATAAAAAATAAATTATTTAAAAATTGTATATACTTAATGTGTGTAATGTGATGAATATATATATATGCATACTCTGTCTCTCTCTCTCTATATATATATAGTGAATTGATTACCATAATCAAGTTAATTAACACATCCATCACCTCACATAGTTACCTTTGTGTGTATGTGTGTGTGTGTATGATGAGAAAGCTTAAGATCTACTCTCTTAGCAAATTTCATATATATAGTACAGTGTTATTATTTGTAGTCATCATGATGTACATTAGATCCCTAGAACTTAATCATAACTGAAAGTTTGGATTCTTTGACAAGCATCTCCCGTTTCCCTAATCCCGCAGTCCCTGGGAATCATCATTCTACTGTCTGCTTCTATGAATTCACATTTTAGATTCCGTACATAAGTGAGATCACATGGCATCTGTTTTTCTGTGACTGCCTTATATCACTTAGCAAAATGTTCTCCAGATTTAATACTACTGTCACAAATGACAGGGTTTCTCTCTTTGTTATGCTAAGTGATATTTATGCGTTATGCCTTCTTTACCTGTTCATTCATACTCAGGGATATGGGGATTCTGCCTCTGTTGGTAGGGCTGGTGCTGGCACAGGGGTCTGCTTCAGGGTCCATAGTTGGATCCATACATGGCAGGCCTGTTACCAGCTATGCAGGTGAGTGTAATTCCAGCCAGGTCCCTGGGAGGATACCCAGCAGGCCACGGGGTGAGCTCCTGGGTAGGCAACATTAACCTCAAGTGGTAGCTGTTAGGGACTGAAACTGAGTCACAGGACTGTCCAGGTCCTTGGCCAGGACTGAGGTCTGCAGTGCTGAGGTCTGCAGTGCTGCCTCTGGGCTCATGGACAGGAGTGTCTCCTGCCATGTTTCTGAGTGGGCAGGACAGCTCCTGGATACAAGCTACATGGATGTTTCAAGATCTGCAGTTGGACTGAGTTTGGCAGACCTGTTACCTAAGACGTGAGTAGATGTAACTCTTCCTGGGTCACTTAGAAGATGGTGCTGCTGGTGGGATGAAGGTCAAACAGGATCATTGCCAAGTTCACAAGAAGATGGGACTATGTGAGGGTCTGTTTTTGGGACCATGATTGGCAAGTCTATCGGCTGGGCAGGAACTTGCCTTCTCAAATTGGCTCTCCCTGGTCTTGGACTCCACTGGGATTTTGTAGCCTCCTACTTGTATTCCCAAATTCCCATAAGTACACTTTTTCCTGTGAGTGTCTGCTGAATGATCACTGTTGCATCATTTCGTCATCTTGTTAACATTAGTTTCAAGTGCACAATCTTTAAGTGCATTCAGCCCTCCAAGTCTACATGTTCCACATCTGCAGATTCAACCAACTATAGATCAAAAATATTTCTAAAAATTCCAGAAAGTTCAAGAAATCAAACTTGAATTTGCTGCATGCTCACAACCATATATATATAGCATTTACACAGTATTTGTAACTATTTATATAACATTCACATTGTGCTAGGTCTTATAAGTTATCTAGAGATGATTTAAAGTTATAGGAAAATGTGTGTAGGTTATATGGAAATATTATGCATTTTATATAAGGAACTTCAGCATCTGTGGATTTTGTTGTTTATGGGGGGTTCTCAAATCAGTCCCCTGTGGAAACCAAGATGGCTGAATAATTTTTCATAAATTTTTCCATATATGTGTGTCTCTGTGTGTGTATATATGTGTGTGTGTGTGTATCCTGATGTATGTGTGTATGTACATATATTGCATGAATGTGTGTATATGTGCAAACTTGAGTGCAATCTCAAACATGATAGAATGATCTCAGTTCATTTCCAAGGCAAAACATTCAACATCACAGTAATCCAAGTCTATGCCCCAACCATTGATGGTGAAGTAGCTGAAGTTGACCAGTTTTATGAGGACCTATAAGACCTTCCAGAACTAATCACCCCCCTCCCACCAAAAATGATGTCATTTTCATTATAGGGGATTGGAATTCAAAAGTAGGAAGTCAAGAGATTTGTGAAATAACAGGCAAGTCTGACCTTGGAGTACAAAATTAAGCAGGGAAAGGGCTAACAAGAGTTTTGTCAAGAGAACACATTAGTCATAGCAAACACCATTTTCCAACAACACAAGAGATGACTCTACACATGGACATCACCAAATGGTCAATACTGAAATCAAACTGATTGTATTCTTTGCAGATGAAGGTGGAGAAGCTCTGTACAGTCAGCAAAAACAAGACAAAGAGCTGACCGTGACTTCGATCAATAGCTCCTTATTGTAAAATTCAGGCTTAAACTGAAGAAAGTGGGTAAAACCACTATGTCATTCAGGTATGACCTAAATCAAGTCCCTTATGATTATAAGGTGGAGGTGACAAATAGATTCAAGGGATTATATTTGATAGATGGAGTGCCTGAAGAACCTCTGTTATGGACAGAGGTTGATAACACTGTACGGGAGGCAGTGACCAAAACCATCCCCAAGAAAAAGAAATGGAAGAAGGCAAAATGGTTTTCTGAGGTAGCCTTTAAAATAACTGAGAAAACAAGAGATATGAAAAGCAGGGGAGAAAGGGAAAGATATATCCAAGTGAATGCAGATTTTCAGAGAATAGCAAAGAGAGATAAGAAAGCCTTCTTAAATGAACAATGCAAAGAAGTAGAGGAAAACAATAGAGTGGGAAAAGTAGAGATCTCTCAAAAAAAATTAGAGATATCAAGGAAACATTTCATGCAAAGATGGGCACAATAAAGGACAGACATTGCAAGGACCTAATAGAAGCAGAAGCAGAAGAACAAAAAAGGTCTTAATGATAACCAGGTAACCACAATGGTGTTGTCACTCACTAAACTAGTGGGCCTTAGGAAGTATTACTATGAACAAAGCTAGTGGAAGTGAAGGAATTTCAGCTGAGCTATTTACCTAAAAGATGTTGCTGTTAAAGTGTTGCACTCAATATGCCAGCAAATTTGGAAAACTCAGCAGTGGCCGCAGGGCTAGAAAAGGTCAGCTTTCATTCCAGTCTCAAGGAAGGGCAAGGCCAAAGGAATGTTCAAACTACTGTACAATTGCACTCATTTCACATTCCATTAAGGTAGTGTTCAAAATCTTTCAAGCTAGGCTTCAGCAGTATGTTAACTGAGAACATCCAGATATACAAGATGGGTTTAGAAAAGGCAGAGGAGCTACAGATCAAATAACCAACGTTCACTGGATCACAGAGAAAGCAAGGGATTTCCAGAAAAAATTTACTTCTGCTTCATTGACTAAACTAAAGCCTTTGTGTGGATCACAATAAACTGTGGAAAGTTCTTCAAGAGATGGAAATAACAGACCACCCTACCTGTCTTCTGAGAAACTGTATGCAGGTCAAGAACTAACAGTTAGAGGAGAACATGGAACAACAGATAGATTCAAAATTGGCAAAGTAGTATAACAAGGCTATATATTTTTGTCTTGCTTATTTAACTTCTATACATCATGAAAAATGCTAGGCTGGATGAATCATAAGCTGGAAACAAGATTATTGGGAGAAATATCAACAATCTCAAATATACAGATGATAGTACTGTAATGGCAGAAAGTGAAGAGAAACTAAAGAGCCTCTTGATGAGGATAAAAGAGGAAAGTGAAAATTCTGGCTTAAAGTTCAACATTAAGAAACTAAGATCATAGCATCTGGTCCCATTACTTAACAACAAATAGAAGAGGAAAAAGTGGAAGCAGGGGCAAATTTTCTCTTCTTGGGCTTCAAAATCACTCTGGATGATACCTGCAGCCATGAAATTAAATGGCACTTGTTTCTTGGAAGAAAAGCTATGACAAACCTAGACAGTGTATTAAAAAGCAGAGATATTAGTTTGCCCACAAAGATCCAAATAGGCAAAGCAGTTTTGGTGTTTTGAGTAGTCACGTAGGGATGTGAGAACTAGACCATAAAGAAGACCAAGTGC
Organism: Bos mutus; assembly: GCF_027580195.1. Lineage (NCBI taxonomy): Eukaryota > Metazoa > Chordata > Mammalia > Artiodactyla > Bovidae > Bos > Bos mutus. Next base: position 70,037,965 of record NC_091633.1, read on the forward strand.
TAAAAAGAATTGATGATTTTGTATTGTGGTATTGGAGAATGAGAGTCCCTTTTATAGCAGGGAGATCAAACCAGTCAATTCTAAAGGAAATCAGCATATTCATTGTAAAGACTGATGCTGATGCTGAATCTCCAATACTTTGGCCACCTGATGTGAAGAAACTGACTCACTGGAAAAGATCCCAATGCTGGGAAAGAATGAAGGCAGAAGGAGAAGGGGGTGACAGAAGATGAGATGGCTAGATAGCATCACTGACTCAATGGACGTGGATTTGAGCAAGCTCTGAGAGGTAGTAAGAGACAGGGGAGCCTGGCATGCTGTGGTCGATGGGGGTTGCCAAGAGTTGGACATGACTTAGGTACTGAAAAGCAACAATATATAAGCAAAAATATAGATATGTTCATACTCTGTGTACTACTCAACTAAGTTGGGAATGGATTCTCATGGAAAAGAGAGTCTACGACCTTAATTTTGCTTACATGGTCATGATGGAGGTAATGCTTTAATGGAATTGGCTGCTGTATCATGGCTTATAACCTAAGCAGCATATTGGCAGTGTATCTCTGTTGTGTAGCTTCTTGGACATCCCCTAGCATTCTATCCATTAGCCCTAACAATGATTCTATAAACTCTATTGCACTATAACTACTCTTCCTCATTATACTGTTAATAACTAAATTGTCTTCTATTTTTCTGGCTATTGAACTAAGACTTAAACACTCCTCCTCCTGCAGACCTCCACAGTGTTTGTGATTTTTCTGGACCCACCATTGCTTTACTTTGGAGCATGGGGAAAAGTAGTCCTCTCTCCTCTCTGGTAGAGAGAGAAGGGATAAGCGAAGCTGCTTCCTTAGAGGTTCACCATCTATTGAATGATTCTTTTATTTCCTGCTTCCCTTGGCTTTCCTTACAAAGATAAGGGTGATGTTTAGGTGTAGCAGAATCAGTTTAGATTTCACTTAATAACTGAAGGGGGGTTCTGGCCCAATTATTTATAACTGTTTCTACTATCAAGAGTGTTTTACATATTGAAGTCCTCGTGTTTGGGGCCTAGCTGCCAATGACAAGGCCATTAAGAAGTTCCACACATCTGTTCCAGAGATTGTTGAAAAAATACTGATTAGTATCAGTGGCTTGGGCTTCTTTTTAGCACTAGAGACGGAGAGAGTGAACTGATTGGAGCTATGTTCAGAAGGTAGAATGACAGCAGTGTGTGAGTGTCAGGGTGTGAGGGTGTAAGAGAAGACAGCCTCAAAAATACTTTCAGGTTTCTGTGTTGAATGAACAAATGGCATTGCTTTCTAAGATAGTGGACACGGGAGGGATGGTAGTGGGACAAAGATTACAAGTACGGTTTTGTCAAGCTTGAGATACTTTGTGGGATGTGCAAGAAGAGATGACAGTTGGATAGCCAAGTTGGAAAGAGAAGCTGGACTGGAGCTATACTCTTGGAAGTTGTAGGTATTTCAACTTTGTGGATGAGACTGTCTTGAGAAACAAGTAAGAGCATGAAAGGGGAAGTGGTTTCTTTCACTGTTGTTTTTACTTGAAATAGAGCAAGTTCATTATGTCAGCATGTTGATGGGGAGCAACTGGTATGAGTGGGAGGTTGAAGATATAGTGGCCAAGTGAGATCTCTGGGAAGGAAGAAGAAATCAGATTTAGAATATGTGAGAAGCAATGGCTTTTGGTTGACTGACAAAGTTTTTTTTTTTAATTATTAGAGGAAGGAAAAGGAAAGGTTGGCTATAGATACAGACTTATTTGCAGCCACAGTTGTGGGAAGTTGAAGAAGTTCCCATCTTATGGTTGAAAGTCAGTAAGGACTCAGGGGCATTATGTCTCTTTGGCAACTATGCAACATCTGTGTCACGCTTTTCTGAAGCTGTGAAACATGCACAGTTTATATTCATAGGACTTTTTGAGCAAAAACATTATCAACAGTTCTTCTTTCTAAATGATTCCTTAGAAGTTTGTGTTTCTGGTGAAGGGGGTGGGGCTAATACAAACTTTTAGATATGCCAAAACTCAAAGGGAGAATAAAAAACAAAGTTGAAAAGCTTCATAGTATATAACACTTTGAAACTAAAAGTTAAGGATTGCAAACATCCATTTTGTAAAGAGGACAAAATGATACACCTAATAATAATTACCAGAAGGTTTTATTTATATCAGAGCTAATACTCATGGAAAAAAGGCTCAATCTTTCATGTTGTTGTTGTTCAATGCTAAGTTGTGTCCAACTCTTTGTGACCCTGTAGACTGCAGCACACCAGGCTTTCCTGTCTTCCATTATCTCCCAGAGTTTTCTCAAGTTTATTACTTTTCATACCCTCTTATTAAAATTTTTTAAAAGCCACCCACTCTGAGAATACTGACAAATAACTAATGAACTTCTCATGCTTGAGACTGAGATATAAAAAGGATACTACTAAGAAGTTGTTAGAAACACACAGCAGAAGGACTGGGACGTGGACCAAAGGAGATGAATCATCTGCAGAGAAGTGTTTTTCTCCATGATGCAGGACCCAGAGGCAGAAGGCTCACAGGCAAGACCAATGATGCCCTTGGAAAATAACAGCGTGAAAGCCCTGGCTGCCATCCTCATTCCCAGCACGTTCGGGGCCACCCAGTGGAGCAGCATTTCACCACTGATGATGGATTTGCTACCATTTGGGACACTTAGCATTAGCATTAAAAGAATTAGGCATTTAATATTAACAGCGAGGAGAAGGGGAGGGTAGAGGAGGGGGAGAAGGACAATTACTTCACATTTCAGCCTGCATTTCCAAAGCATACTTCCTCTGAAAACATTATCAATCATTTTCTTATTGAGTTAACAGACAAGTGCTGGGTCTGCTGGGCCTGGTCAAAACACTCAGGATTGTCTGGCCGTGTGTATTTAACCCTGTTGAGTCTATGACTCTTTGGGAAAAGACTTATATAATGAAAGAACTAAATAAAAGTTGAAGGTCATAGCTGAAGAAGTATTAAGTTGTAAGGAACTGACTAAATGCTTTAAGAAACCAGTAAAAAGACTAAACACAGTAGATTTTGTGAAAGGTGTCAACATAATAAATACTCACAACCTAAAAGTTGAATTATGTTTATTCACGGAATTTTTAGGACTTCAAGCCCGAGAGACAGCATCTCAAGTGACCCTGAGAGAACTGGTCGGAAAAGGTGAGGGGAGGGGCCAAGTTACACCCAAGTTTTGCAACAAATGTGAGATAGTTTGAGCATCAAAATATTACTGTTAATTAAAGAAAACTAGATATCCCAAATTAAGGAATTTAGTGCTTTTCTATATATGGGAAAATGCAAGAGTCTGGGCTCATTGAAATCATTACCATTCCTTTCATATGCATCTCAGCTATCTGGGAACAGTATCCTGTGTTTTTCTTATCCTGAGTTCCTCAGAGCTCACCATAGGAAGTGGCTACAGCCTAATGGTTGCTGATTGCAGGGATTCTTCTCCTTCCTGAGTGTCCTTAGGGCTCACATTGAAAGGCTGCAATCACTGATTACTGTTACATCCTTGTTTACTGACATGGCAGGAAATACTCCATTTCTCAGAGGAGTAAGTCTTAAAGAAAGGTACAGGAGTGAGATGATTAGAAAGGAGGAGAGAAGCATTTCAAACAGGAGGACTGTTGTGACTAGGGTTCCCCAGGACAGGCTAAAGGAAACACCTGGTGATTAGCTCACTGCTGGAGGCTACGAGCAGGGGTGTAGACAAGGACAAGGGGGCTTAGAAGGTTCTAAGGCAGCTCACTATTATTTGAACACCAGTCCAGGCAAGCCCAGTTTCTGGTCCTCTCCTACCCTTTATGATGGGTTTATTCAGAAAGTAACAAGTCTAGAACTCATTTTCTTTTTACTGGTTCATTGTTCACTCATTTCCTTTATTAATTAAAAAAAGGAGGGGATTCTAGAATATTGCTTGTTCAATTTGCCTGGTGTTTTAAGGCAGGCTGTCAATCACATCCTCTCTAAAAGATCAAGCAGAGAGAAGAACAGGTGAAGCAATAAAACCAGCAGTGGGTACTGTAGCCACACTGGACGGCCTCCTGTGGCCTGGGCTGACTGTGGGAAAGTGTCATGCCCTGGGAATGTCCGGGTTTACTTATTATTATTAGATCAAAAAGGGCAGTTGTGTCTGGGCATCTTTATTAGTCACATTTTTTTGGAGACCTGTAGTTCTGAGTATTTAATACGTGACAGGTGGGGAGTGAGGAATTGCTTTCAAGAGTACTGCAGACGGTTTGTGAAAGTTGACTAATTTCTCAAGGACACTCCACTGCAATGAACGCACCATTACAAATTGACCTGCTATCTGTGTTGGCATGATTTACTCTCCCAGCAGAGCAAAGGTCAATCTCTCTATTTCCTTACTTTTTTATTGTTTTATAATAACTTTTTCTTATCATGCTGCTCGACTATTTCTTTCACTGTAGGTTCTTTGTATTCCTATGCTTTATAATGTTATATATATTCCTATGAGTCACCAGAGATCTTCTTTGAAAGGAAGTGAAATATAAACATATAATACTTTTTATTTTGGCTTAAATAAGAAACTATGAGGGAAAAAAACGTGAGAGAAACCATCTAGGATATTTATCTGCCAAGTAGGGTATTCTCAGTTGCTTCAGTCATGTCTGACTCTTTTGCAGCCTCATGGATTGTAGCCTGCCAGGCTCCTCTGTCCATTCTAGGCAAGAATACTGGAGTGGATTGCCTTGCTCTCCTCCAAGGAGCCTTCCCAACCCAGGGATTAAACCCATGTATCCCATGTCTCCTGCATTGCAGGCAGATTCTTTACCCACTGAACCACCTGCAATCTGTTTTAAAGAGTTTCTGAAAATAGTAACTTGCATCTTTGTGAGTCATTCCAGTGTATGTACTCAGTGTTAGAAATTTGTTTATGTTTAACCCAAGTTCACAAGTTACCTTTAAACAGGGGTTCCTCTTTCACTGTCTCAAGGGTGTTCTCTTCCCCTTGTTCCTAGCTTTCAGTGTCCTAGTCCAACTACAAAGTCACGTATGGGAAACACCCCAACTCCATATGGTAAGTCCCTCTGAGCTATCTCCCTGGACTGTGGTGGGCACGAGACCTTAAGGGGAGGCTAAGTTCTAGGTGTGTGTGGACTCAAACCTGAGGGTGACCTGTCCCACTCAGCGCATGGTTAGCAGATCCCCAGGAGGGATTCTGAGGTTTGGGCAGGTAGTCAGTTCCAGGCCAGTGGAGATCTGCTGAACTGTCACCAGGTCACCTCAGTCCTGGAGTTAACTCTGTGGGGCTTCTGGACCTTTCTGAGGTGTCCCTTTCAGGCTCATGAATTCTAGCCCTTGGGTCTGCTGTGAGATGAGTTGGGAATGGTATCAGGTATGCTCCTATCTCCTAGTTTCCATTCCAGCCACTTTCTGTTTTCACACTTCAGATTTCTATCCTCAAGCAAGCAAAATGCTCAAAACACGATGACCCTTTCTTCTGTAGTAAGGTCAGAGTACTTAGAAACACAGGACCAGTTTCTTAGAAACTTTCTGGTAGGTGAGATGAGAAGCTTTCATTACATCTTGGTGAGTCATTTTTTTCCAATGAATGAGAGAATATATTTTCTGAGGAAGCAAATCAACAACATTATGTTATTTTGAAGACCTGATTCCCAAGGAAAAGATATGGAATTGAATATCATTCTGATTTTATTACAATAGCATGTCATAAGCTTAGAGATGATTGTTAAAATCGTATTATGGCCTTCTTTTTTTCTCTAGGCACAACTCTTTCACCCTTTAAAAAAATATTAGATATTCTACAAACCTGGTTATCTTTCTTGTTTTTCTTGTGTCTGCCTCCAAACCCTCATATCTTTCCTTAAAATGAGACCCACTGCTCAGTGCTCTGTGAAGGCTCTATTTCGTTGCAAGGTCATATCAGGGTTTTAAATACCATTTTGGTAACCACTTATACTTTGCAGACATTTAGTTTCATAATTTTATAAAGGTACTTTTCTGCTAAGTCATGATTGGCTTCACTTCATGGCATCTAGATAGCCAGCCCTGCTTGAAGGCACCAGCGTTTCAGATTCCTTTATTCCTTTCCTGTAATAAGTACTCCCCAGGATACACTTGCCTGAGTATATGTTTGGGAACAAGATGATGAAAGGATGCTTCACAGGCTCATCCTGATCACTGGTCCTTAATCAACTCACCCCTTCCAGCTCATCCCAGAGTGACTGCCAAGGCATTTTGCAAGCTCTCTATCTCCTAGCTCTCTACCTGTCACACTATTGCTTTCAGTGACTGCACTTTCAGCACTGACACAGCTCCCAGGATTGCTGGGTGTGGATCCCTCCCCCACCTTTTTTTTTTCCTGAGTCACAGGGGATTTTGCTCTTTGGACAGCAACTTTGAGCCTGAGGCTGAGATGGACGTGGTGGACTGGCTCACAACTCAGGGCTAACCACCGCTTAGGGCTTCACCCCTATGCTGCTGCTTTGACTCAGTTTTATGGTTCTTTAGTCTCTTTTTGGAGATACTACTTGTTTTAGTTGTTGTACATGTTTGGCTATAAGTTACCTTAACTTTGGAGAAGGCAATGACACCCCACTCCAGTACTCTTGCCTGGAAAATCCCATGGATGGAGGGGCCTGGTAGGCTGCAGTCCATGGGGTCTCTAAGAGTCAGACATGACTGAGCAACTTCACTTTCACTTTTCACTTTCAGGCATTGGAGAAGGAAATGGCAACCCACTCCAATGTTCTTACCTGGAGAATCCCAGGGACGGAGGAGCCTGGTGGGCTGCCGTCTGTGGGGTCACACACAGTTGGACATGACTGAAGTGACTTAGCAGCAGCAGTAACTTCTACCCTGGAGAAGGAAATGGCAACCCACTCCAGTATCCTTACCTGGAGAATCCCATGGACAGAGAAGCCTGATAGGCTATAGTCCACGGGGTCGCAAAGAGTCGGACACGACTGAGTGACTTTTTACTTTTACTTACTTTTACCTTAACTCTGCCTTAATGATGGCTTAGCTGAATAAGACTGTGTTTACCTCTCATAACAATCTGAAGGTGGTTTTTTGGTGGATAGTGTTGGTTCAACTGCTTGTCAGCCTCACCAAGGACACAGATTTGCCTTTCTTACCTTTGCTGCCCTTAAGTCACACATTTTCTTTCTCCTGGTGCCAAAATGGGATCTACTGCTCCAGATGGAATGTCAGTGATGGGTGTGCACAAGGTGGAGGAAGAGCTGAAGGTCAGAAGCTCTTTCCTCTTTTTACCTCTTTCCTGAAGCTATGCTTCATTGCCCACACTTGCCTACATGAGAAACCAGGAAAGAGGTGATTTTTTCCAGGATCTCAGTGGTAGAGAGGAACACAGGAGAAAACGGTTGGAATGAATGTTTGGTCACCCAACCAACAGTGCTTCAAAATGGAAGTGTTCCAAATTCATTGTTTATGGTAGCCCCTGTACGGCAGCTTATGGTTACTTATCCTTTCTGCTCAAGGATCTCTCCAATTATAACGCAGGTGTGTCTCCACTACTGAAGATGAAAATACCAGATATCCTCCGTTCTAGGTTTCCTTGCAGCTAAGGTGTGTAAATCTCCAAGAGAAAGGGAGAAATTAAACCTGTATCCAGCTCTACTTGAAGCCAACATCATGCCTTGCCAGTCACCAAAACTGTTCAGTTACATGGGTCAGTATATATGTCTATTTTTTTCCTTAAGATAATTTGTGTTGGATTTTCTGGTACTTGAAACCAAAATTATCCTAGTTAATACACACTTACAGTGCAATTTTTCTGGATAAAATAACAAAAATTATTTTCAATAGTATTCTTTTTGTTTTTAACAACTTCAGTTTGCTGAAACCAGTTAAAATTCCAAATGTTAGTCTTTCTTTTTTTCATTACTCCTCTCTCCCCCCTCACCTAAATATGGTGTCTGTGTTGTCTTAGAAACCTTTAGTCCATAAGATAAGTCATGAATGGACATAAAATTGCATTTAAAAGGAAGTTATACAAAGTTTCTGTCTCCTCCCACCTCCATATTTGACACTTTCATATAGGGACCTTGTTTCAGTGAATATTTGGAGGCAGGGCCATCAGCCTCCAAGACCAAGGAACCCACTTCCTGATACTCATGTCTCTCTATACCTCTTTCTCACACTGATCTTGCACAGCACACATAAAAGATCATGTGTCATCTCCAGAACAAAATTTAAAAGACTGGAGCTTCTATTTTAGGTTTTTGTTCCCCCTCGCTCCCTCTTCCTCTGGGGAAATCTAACTGCTATGTTATAAGCAGCCCATGAAGAAGTCCATGTGGTGAGATGCTGAGGCCTCCTCTTGGATGTGGAACCTCCAGTCCTGATGGAATCTCAGCTCTCTGCAGTCTTAGTTGACATGTGGACACTGGGTCAGAACCATCAGCATGTCCCAGATTCTTGAGCCACAGAAAATATATTAAAAAAATAGTTTACTTGCTCTGAGCTACAAAGTTTTGGGGTGATTTACCACATAGCAGCAGAGAATTAATATAGACTGCTTAACTTACTTGACAATACATGATCAAAAAATTAAATAACTGCATGAAGGAAAAGGGAGGCACAGAGGAAAATCAGAATAAAGAAGACATAATGGAGACAGCAGTGAAGTTTGAATACAAACTGTATGCTGCAAGTTCCTGTTTATTAATATGAAGTGGGCCACTGATTTGTCCCAAAGATTTTGGGAGTCAGCACAAAATGGGAGAGATACAATTAGTACAATCCAGAAAGAAATTTATCCAACAGATCTTTATACAAAGAACAGTGTACACTATCAAAAATGGATGTTTCAAAAACAAAGTTGCAGAAGTAAAATTATTTATTCATGCTTATCTTTAATAATCCTCTAATTTGTAAGAAATAAAATGTTTCCCTTCAAAAATAGAATAGACTTAATTATAAACCTAGCAAAGTTTAATCTGAGTATATAAAGCTCACAGTATAAAGACACTGGTGAGAATCAGAACTTAAAATTCAAATTGTTCTTCTTTCAGTTCAGTTCAGTTCAGTTCATTCGCTCAGTCGTGTCTGACTCTTTGCGACCCCATGAGTCAGAGCACGCCAGGCCTCCCTGTCCATCACCAACTCCTGGAGTTCACTCAGACTCACGTCCATCGAGTCGGTGATGCCATCCAGCCATCTCATCCTCTGTCGTCCTCTTCTCTTCCTGCCCCCAATCCCTCCTAGCATCAGAGTCTTTTCCAATGAGTCAACTCTTCCCATGAGGTGGCTAAAGTACTGGAGTTTCAGCTTCAGCATCAGTCCTTCCAAAGAACACCCAGGACTGATCTCCTTTAGAATGGACTGGTTGGATCTCCTTGCAGTCCAAGGGACTCTCAAGAGTCTTCTCCAACACCACAGTTCAAAAGCATCAATTCTTCGGCGCTCAGCTTTCTTCACAGTCCAACTCTCACATCCATACATGACCACTGGAAAAACCATAGCCTTGACTAGACGGACCTTTGTTGGCAAAGTAATGTCTCTACTTTTCAATATGCTATCTAGGTTGGTCATAACTTTAGGCACACTTAAAAAATATTGAACTTTAAATTAATTGTTTAATGTGAGAATGTATTTGTAAGACCCAGTGAAAAGTGGGAGCTGTGATTATGGAACAACTGAATTTAGTTTATAAAATTGTGGAAAATAAACTTCCCCAAATATTCTGGAAAATGTTCCAGATCTGCCTTCATTTATGTGTAAGAAAGATAGAAAAATGCAACAAGAAAAAACAACAGCTAGCTAATCAACTCACATATGAACTTGTGAGATCTGAGCTTTTCTGAGACAATATACATTGGTACATAAAGTTAAATATGATAAAATTTGGGGCATTGTAATCATGAGAATGAAATTGCAACAATATAGATGAATTCAGTATTGTGTAAGAAGCTGCCTGATGCCAACAAACTTCCCAACTCTGTGATCAATGACTCAAGATGATAGCTTGAAATCATTCACTTGTTAAAACTCTACCATCACATCACTGGATGAATTTCTCAAATAGAATGTTGAGCAAATAAAGCAAGGGAATATGATTGCACTTATGTAAAACACAAAAAATGTCAAACTGACATATTGGTAGTGGTGAGGATAAATGATTATCCTTGGAGAGAAGGGTGGTGAGAGGGAGGAGCATGAAGTGAACGTCAAGGCTGTTGGTAAGATTCTATTTCTTTTTTCTTTTTTTTTTTTACTTACTTGAGGTACCCAGAACAGTCAAATCCATAGAGCTTAAAAGTAGAATGGTGGTTGCCAGTGACTGGGGGGGAAGAAAATGGGGAATTATTGTTTAGTGGATATGAAATTTAGTTTTAGAAGGTGAAAAAAGTTCTGGAGATGGATAGTGGTGATGGTCAGAACAATAGAAATAAAGAAAATGTGGTATATCCATATAATGGAATATTATTCAGTCATAAAAAAGGAAATGAAGTACTGCTTCAATGTGGATGAAGCTTGAAAACAATGCTCAGTGGAAGAATTCATATATAGAAGGTCACATATTCTATCATTTCATTTATAGAAATGTTCAGAATTGTCAAATCCATGGAGACAGAATGTAGATTAGTAGTTTCCCCATTACGGAGTGGTAGGGAGAAGAGGGTCAGAGAAGGCAATGGCATCCCACTCCAGTACTCTTGCCTGGAAAATCCCATGGATGGAGGAGCCTGGTAGGCTGCAGTCCATGGGGTTGCTAAGAGTCGGACACGACTGAGCGACTTCGCTTTCACTTTTCACTTTCATGCATTGGAGAAGGAAATGGCAGCCCACTCCAGTGTTATTGCCTGGAGAATCCCAGGGACGGGGGAGCCTGGTGGGCTGCCTTCTCTGGGGTCGCACAGAGTCGGACACCACTGAAGTGACTTAGCAGCAGCAGGGAGAAGAGGGTATTGAAAAGTATGGGGTTTCTTTTTAGGGAGATGGAAATGTTCTGGAATTAGTGGTAATGGTTATACAACATTGCAAATATACTGAAAATTACTGAGTTATACACTTGAAAACTGGGAAAATGAATTTTATGTCATGTCCTTTTGATTGCAATTTTTTAGAAGGAATGAGATTCTATTTCTTGATTTGAGTATTGGCATGATGGATGGGTCCACTTTTTGAAAATTCATAACTATGTACTTTTGTGAGTTGTACATACTTCTGTGTGTATTATGTTGTTGTTCAGACACTAAATTGTGTCTGACTCTGCAACCCCATAAATTGCAGTATGCCAGGCTTCCCTGTCCTTCGCTGTTTCCTGGAGTTTGTTCAGATTCATGTTCATTTAATTGATAATGCCATCCAATCATCTCACCCCTTCTCCTCCTCCCCTCAATCTTTCCCAGCATCAAGGTCTTTTCCAATGAGTTGGCTCTTCACATCAGGTAAAGAATTGGAGCTTCAGCTTCAGTATCAGTACTTCCAATGAATATTCAGGATTGATCCTTTAGGATTGACTGGTTTGATCTTCTTGCTATCTAAGAGATTCTCAAGAGTCTTCTCCAGCACCACAATTTGAAAGCATCAGTTCTTCAGTGCTCCGCCTTCTTTATTGTCCAACTCTCACATCTGTACGTACTACTGGAAAAACCATAGCTTTGACTACATGGACCTTTGTTGGCAAAGTGATGTCTCCACTTTTTAAAATGCTGTCTAGTTTGTCACAACTTTTCTTCCAAGGAGCAAGAGTCTTTTAATTTCATGACTGCAGTCACCATCCACAATGGTTTTGGAGTCCAGGTAAATAAAATCTGTCAAGTTAAAAACGACAGAAAGTAAGAAGCAAGCTTTTAAATTAAAAATGAGTCAACAGGATGAAAGGCTGCAATACAAACACAAAGAAGAAAGCAGTATATTAGAAGGCACTGAGGTCCACTAAAAGCAAAAGTCTTTTCCAGGAATTGGGTGTCACGGTGTTTGGCACAATGCAGGTGTCATTAAATATTTATGTATACAATGAACAAGTGAACATTTCTTTTAAAATCAGTCAACTCTTAAAATGAAGTATTGTGAACACTCCTATAGATGCTCTTTTCAATTGTTTTTTAGCAACATAAAACATTTTCTAGATAATATTAGAAGAGGATCAATTTCTTATTATAACTGTTTGCTGCAGTCACACCTTTCTAGCATAGGAGACAAACAACCAGAGTAATGGGAAATAATTTGACACATAATGCTTCACAGAATGAGATTTCAATTCTCCTATTTACAAATTAAAAAAAAAAGATTTAAATAAATTCTTTTCTATTTACTTAGTTCACTGTGATACATACAAAACTGAGTGATGATGTTGTTGGGTATGGGCAGATTTGAATTTTTTTCATTCCCATGAATGGGCTTTTATTTGTTTTTATGAAAGGTTGGTAATTCAGGCTCAAAACAAGAGTAGCTTTGGTGGACTGTGTAAACCCCTCTAGAATTTGTCAAGTAACCTGGGTAGAAGCTTTTATTTTATTAGGCAAACAAACTAAAGTTATTTATTCATATAAAAATATGGCATAATGTAATATAAGACAATAAGATCTTACCTTTTGAGGAAAATAAAATTAATAAAGAATGGATTTCACTCTATTATATAAATAGGAAACTCCCCATAAATATTATTTCTCCTAACTAAGCTTCTGAGAAATATTCAGTGACTGTGAATTTGGGGTTATCTCCTCTAGTAAGTACCGTGAGTGCAGTTAATTTCTGTTGCTATTTCTGTTAGAAAGCATATGATTTCACAGTCAGAAACACTGGGAGGATAGGGAAAGTTAGGAGCTTGAATTAAAATGTATTTGTAAAGTGTGTTTATATCTTGTAAGAGAGAAATTCTCACCTCAGGGAAATGTAGTTGTATTTCTATTGTTCCTGACAGGAATTTGCTTGAATTTGATTCAATTAAATAGTATACATAGAATCCCATCTGCAAACAGTGAGAGTTTTATTTCTTTTCCAATTTGTATTCCTATTATTTCCTTTTCTTCTCTGATTGCTGTGGCTAGGGCTCCCAAAACTATGTTGAATAATATTGGTGAGAGTGGGCACACTTGTTCCTGGTTTTAGAGGAAATGCTTTCAGTTTTTTGCAGTTGAGGATAACGTTTGCTGTAGATTTGTTGTATAAGGCCGTTATTATGTTGTGGTATGTTCCTTCTGTGCCTACTTTCTGGAGAGTTTTTATCATAAATGGGTGTTGAGTTTTGTCAAAGGCTTTCTCTGCATCTATTGAAATGATCATATGGTTTTTAATCTTTCAATTTGTTAATATAGTTTATCACATTGATTGATTTGCATATATTGAAGAATTTTTGCATCCCTGGAATAAAGCCCATTTGATCATGATGTATGATCTTTTTAATGTGTTCTTGGATTCTGTTTGCTAGAGTTTTGTTGAAGATTTTGCATCTATGTCCATCAGTGGTATTAGCCTGTAATTTTCTCTTTTTTTTGTATGCATCTTTGGATGGTTTTGGTATCAGGGTGATAGCATTCTTGTAGAATGAGTTTGGGAGTTTTCCTCCCTCTGCAATTTTCTGGAAGAATTTGAGCAGGATATGTTTTAGCTCTTCTCTAAATTTTTTGTAGAATTAACCTGTGAAGCAATCTGATCCTGGGCTTTTATTTGTTGGAAGATTTTTGATTACAGTTTCAATTTGTTTGCTTGTGATTGGTTTGTTCATATTTTCTATTTCTTTCTGGTCATTTTAGAAAGGGTATACTTTTCTAAATGTTTGTCCATTTCTTCCAAGTTGTCCATTTTATTGGCATATAGTTGCTCATAGTAGTCTTTTATGATTCTTTGTATTTCTGTGTTGTCTGTTGTAACTTCTCTTTTTTCATTTCTTTTTTTTTTTAATTTTATTTTATTTTTAAACTTTACAGTATTGTATTAGTTTTGCCCAACATTGAAATGAATCCACCACAGATATACCCGTGCTCCCCATCCTGAACCCTCCACCCTCCTCCCTCCCCATACCCTCCCTCTGGGCCGTCCCAGGGCACCAGCCCCAAGCATCCAGCATCGTGCATTGAACCTGGACTGGCGACTCGTCTCATACATGATATTACACATGTTTCAATGGCATTCTCCCAAATCTCCTCACCCTTTCCCTCTCCCACAGAGTCCACAAGACTGATCTATACATCAGTGTCTCTTTTGCTGTCTCGTACACAGGGTTATTGTTACCATCTTTCTAAATTCCATATATATGCCTTAGTATACTGTATTGGTGTTTTTCTTTCTGGCTTACCTCACTCTGTATAATAGGTTCCAGTTTCATCCACCTCATTAGAACTGATTCAAATGTATTCTTTTTAATGGCTGAGTAATACTCCATTGTGTATATGTACCACAGCTTTCACTGATTTGAGTCTTCTTTTTTTTTCCTTGATGATTGTAACATTTTGTTTATCTTCTCAAAGAACCGGCTTTTAGTTTTATTGATCTTTGCTCTAGTCTCCATTTCTTTTTCATTTATTTCTGCTCTGATATTTATGATTTCTTCCTTCTAACGTGGGAGCTTTTTTGTTCTTTTTCTAGTTGTTTTAGGTTTAAGTTTAGGCTCTTTATTTGATGTCTTTCTTGTTTCTTGAGGTAGGTTTTGTATTGCTATGAACTTCCCTCTTAGCCCTGCTTTTACTTTATCCCATAGGTTTTGGGTTGCCATGTTTTCATTGTCATTTGCATTTAGGTATATTTTGATATCTTTTTTGATTCATTCAGTGTTCAGTTCAGTTCAGTCGCTCAGTCGTGTCCGACTCTCTGTTGGTTATTCAGAAGCATATTGCTTAGCCTCCATTTGTCTGTGTTTTTCATTTTTTTTTTTTTTCCTGTAGCTGATAAGATTTTATAGCAATGTGATCAGAAAAGATGATTAAAATGATTTCAATATTTTAAAATTTACCAAGGCTAGATTTCAGACCCGGGATGTGATCTATCCTGGAGAATGTTCCATGTGCGCTTGAGAGAAAAGTGAAATCTAATTTTCTTTCTTTTTTTTTTTGGATGAAATACCCTATAGACATCAATTAAGTCCAACTGGTCCAATGTATTATTTAAAGTTTGCATTTCTTTGTTTATTTCTTGTCTGAATGATCTGTCCATTGGTATACATGAGGTATTAAATTCTCCCACTATTATTATATTGCTTCTATTTCCTCTTTAATAGTTGTTAGCATTTGCTTTATATATTGAGGTGCTCCTATGTTGGATGCATATATATTAATAGTTGTTATGCCTTTTTCATGGATTGATCCCTTGATCATTATGCAGTGTCTTCTTTGTCTCTCATAAGAGTCTTTATTTTTAAGTCTATTTTATCTCATATGAGTATTGCTATTCCTGCTTTCTTTTGGTCTCCATTTGCATGGAATATCTCTTTCCAGGCCCTCACTTTCAGTCTTTATGTATCCCTAGGTTTGAGGTAGGTCTCTTGTTTGTTTGCAGATGACATGATTCTCTACATAGAAAACTCTAAAGATGCTACCAGAAAATTACTAGGGCTAATCAATGAATATAGTAAAGTTGTAGAATATGAAATTAATACACAGAAATCCCTCACATTCCTATGCACTAACAATGAAAAATCAGAAAGAGAAATTAAGGGAACAATCCCATTTACCATTGCAACAAAAAGCATAAAATACTTAGGAATAAGTCTTGTTGACTTGTTCATGGACTCCCAGAACTGCAGAAAGAGCAGTGTGGTCAGGCAGAGATTACCCCCTTAAATTTCACAAATAGTGCAGACTGTGGAGCTGCTTCCACAGCCTGAGAATTAGGGTACTAAGAAATGAACGAGACCAGGATGTAGGTTCATTGAGACCAACACAGTGTGGAGAAGTGGCAAATGCTAGAGGGATAGGGAGACTGATTCGACCAGCTTGAAAATGTAGCTGGACTCTGCAAGTGACCACTAAGAGTAGTTTTTGTAGGAATCAGTTGCATCTCAATAGGTCTTCTGGGCTTCCACTCACCATGTGGACCTGGAAACAATAATCCACTGTGATTATCAGTGTGATTATCAACAGAACAAGAGCCACCACCATTAACATGATTGTTTATGACTCATGAATAAAAAGATAGTCAATCCAAAGAAGTCATCTACCATGAAAGATGATGGCTTTTCCCACTCTTTTCCCCAGAACCAGGGGAATCTATGTGAGAAAGAAAGGGGCTCTTTCATAAGAGCAAGTATTTCCACACCTCTCCTGTCCACTCCAATTTAGTCCTTCATGGGTAAGGTGAAGGAGGAGGGGATTTTGGAGACAGATGAATTCGTGTATGAGATTAAGTTTAAAAATCATCAGGATTAAGTCTTAGTAAGTAAAAGACAATAGTCAGTATGAAAAAGAAAGTGACAAATTTAAGGAAGCAAATTGGGACATCACAATAGGGTCTGCTATGTGGTGGGAGGCTGGGAGCTGAGCAGAGCACAGTTACTCTTTGAAAAAAATAATCTTCATGTCTATCCCCTAATGTGGTAAGACTCCCAACAAAGCTGTTCAGAAAAGAAATTACTGTTATTGCTGTGAACAAGTGCCAGTGGGGAGAGGTAGTCAGTAAGCTCTGCTGGAGTGGAGGGTGACAGGCTGATGAGGATGTGGGGACTCGCTGAAAAGACATTGGAAGGGCAGGCCAGCTGGCCCAGTGAAACGGGCAGGATTTGGTTGGGCAGGAAGTTGGTTTTACTCTCCTAAAATGTGAAATATTTGAAAGGAGAAGGGAAACATAGAAGAAAATACAATTTTTTTTAACCTTCAGTTCAGTTCAGTGGCTCAATCATGTCCGACTCTTTGCGACCCCATGAATTGAAGTATGCCATGCCTCCTTGTCCATCACCAACTCCCGGAGTTCACTCAAACTCACGTCCATCGAGTCGGTGATGCCATCCAGCCATCTCATCCTCTGTCGTCCCCTTCTCTTCCTGCCCCCAATCCCTCCCAACATCAGGGTCTTTTCCAATGAGTCAACTCTTCGCATCAGGTGGCCAAAGTATGGGAGTTTCAGCTTCAATATCAGTCCTTCCAATGAACACCCAGGACTGGTCTCCTTTAGGATGGACTGGTTAGATCCCCTTGCAGTCCAAGGGACTCTCAAGAGTCTTCTCCAACACCACAGTTCAAAAGCATCAATTCTTCGGTGTTCAACTTTCTTCACAACCCAACTCTCACATCCATACATGACCACTGGAAAAACCACAGCCTTGACTAGACGGACCTTGGTTGGCAAAGTAATATTTCTGCTTTTTAATATTCTATCTAGGTTGGTCATAACTTTCCTTCCAAGGAGTAAGCGTCTTTTAATTTCATGGCTGCAATCACCATCTGCAGTGATTTTGGAGCCCCTCAAAATAAAACTGACACTGTTTCCACTGTTTCCCCATCTATTTCCCATGAAGTGATGGGACCAGATGCCATGACCTTAGTTTTCTGAGGCCAACTTTTTCACTCTCCTCTTTCACTTTCTTCAAGATGCTTTTTAGTTCCTCTTCACTTTCTGTCATAAGGGTGGTGTCACCTGCATATCTGAGGTTATTGATATTTCTCCTGGCAATCTTGATTCCAGCTTGTGCTTCCTCCAGCCCAGCATTTCTCATGATGTACTCTACATAGAAGTTAAATAAACAGGGTGACAATATACAGCCTTGATGTATTCCTTTTTCTATTTGGAACCAGTCTGTTGTTCCATGTCCAGTTCTAACTGTTGCTTCTTGACCTCCATATAGGTTTCTCAAGAGGCAGGTCAGGTGGTCTGGTATTCCCATCTCTTTCAGAATTTTCCACAGTTGATTGTGATCCACAAAGTCAATGGCTTTGGCATAGTCAATAAAGCAGAAATAGATGTTTTTCTGGGAGTCTCTTGCTTTTTTGATGATCCAGCAGATGTTGGCAATTGGATCTCTGGTTCCTCTGCCTTTTCTAAAACCAGCTTGAACATCAGGAATGTCATGGTTCACTTATTGCTGAAGCCTGGCTTGGAGAATTTTGAGCATTACTTTACTAGTGTGTGAGATGAGTGCAATTATGTGGTAGTTTGAGCATCCTTTGGCATTGCCTTTCTTTGGGATTGGAATGAAAACTGACCTTTTCCAGTCCTCTGGCCACTGCTGAGTTTTCCAAATTTGCTGGCATATTGAGTGCAGCACTTTCATAGCATCATCTTTCAGGATTTGAAATAGCTCAACTGGAATTTCATCACCTCCACTAGGTTTGTTTTTAGTGATGCTTTCTAAGGCCCACTTGACTTCACATTCCAGGATGTCTGGCTAAGTGAGTGATCACACCATTGTGATTATCTGGGTCTAGAAGATCTTTTTTGTACAGTTCTTCTGTGTATTCTTGCCACTTCTTCTTAATAGCTTCTGCTTCTTTTAGGTCCATACCATTTCTGTCCTATATCGAGCCCATCTTTGCATGAAATGTTCCTTTGGTATCTCTGATTTTCTTGAAGGGATCTCTAGTCTTTCCCATTCTGTTGTTTTCCTCTATTTCTTTGCATTGATTGCTGAGGAAGGCTTTCTTATCTCTTCTTGCTATTCTTTGGAACTCTGCATTCAGATGCTTATATCTTTCCTTTTCTCCCTTGCTTTTCACTTCTCTTCTTTTCACAGCTATTTGTAAGGCCTCCTCAAACAGCCATTTTGCTTTCTTGCATTCCTTTTCCATAGGGATGGTCTTGATCCCTGTCTCCTGTACAATGTCACGAATCTCTGTCCATAGTTCATCAGGCACTCTTTCTATCAGATCTAGTTCCTTAAATCTATTTCTCACTTCCACTGTATAATCATAAGGGATTTGATTTAGGTCATATCTGATGGTCTGGTTGTTTTCCCCACTTTCTTCAATTTAAGTCTGAATTTAGCAATAAGGATTTTGTAAGTTTTTAACCTTAAGTGGATTCATTTTCAAAATAGTCTCATTATCCTACAGCCTGGGAAGATCCAAACATTCAGTGACTGATGACAGCCGGCCTCCTCACCCTTCTACTAACTTAGGCATCTAGGGTTGTCAGCAGGAAAACTGAGCTCCATGCAGCATATTATAGCTGGTAAGACCCAAGCTGAGAACAAGGAAGAGCTAGGGTTCACAAAGTAAAATAAAGAAATAAGTCCTACAAAGCCATACATCATTATTTCATCAGTTGTAGTAGTCTACTTTTCTAAGTCTGTTCTCTTGCACACAGTAACTAACCTCAACTCAGACATTGTCCTCTCAGATAAGTAACAGGCTGCAGAGGCAAGAGGGTGTGACTGCTGTAGTCTTCTCCCAGAGATGGAAGTTTGGCCAGAAGTTTCATCGCGTCTGAGTCCCAACAGGAATGTGGACAGAAGGCTTGCTCTCTACACAGGATGAGGCATTTGAAATTATTTATGTTGTTTTGGTGACTTGATCAACTAAAGCACCAGTTTGGAGAACTGATTGAAGGGTTCCTTGATAACTCAGTTCGTAAAGAATCTGCCTGCAGCGCAGGAGACCTGTGTTCGATCCTTGTGTTGGGAAGATCCCCTGGAAAAGGAAATGGCAAACCATTCCAATATCGTTGCCTGGAAAATCCCATCTACAGAGGAACCTGGTGGGCTGCAGGCCATGGGGTCACAAAGAGTTGTGCACGACTGAGCAACTAACACACAAACAGTTGGCAAAAGGACAAAGAATACTCAGGTGTATTAGCTGATATGTTGCCTACAGAAAGTCGACAGTTAGAAGAATGCTGGCTGCTTTGTAAAGAGTATAGAGTTATTCTTCAAACTGTCACACCTATTGTAGGACTGTCTTTTAAAAACATACTTATTTATTTATTGAACGTGCCACAGGGCATGCAAGATCTTAGTTCCCTTGCATGGATGTGCAGAGTCATAACCACATAACTGCCCAGCACACCCCTAGAACTGTCTTGTAATTTGAGATGTATCAGCATGGTAGGACAATAAAGTGTAAAATTTATGTTTTAACACTCTTTCCCTTAAGAAAATGATGGTAAAATTGCGAAAACTAGAAACTATAAATCATTATTTTTATACTAACAACTCTATGAGCTAAAATTTGCTTGTATATGGCATGGTTGCACTAACTTAACAATGCAGTTATACTAAATTTCAGGCCTAAATATCCAGCCATCTGTTATTCATTTCTACCTCCATGGTCCACAAGCACATCAGAGGTGTTTTCTAATTCCCTTTTTGATTTTCTTAAATGCTATGGCTGTTCACATTTATATTGTTGAATTTCCATGTATATGAAATTTCCAGTTTTACCTCTACCATTGATTTTTAGTTGTATTCCTGTGATCATAAAATATAGTTGGTATGATTTCAGTGTTCTTACATTTGTTAAGACTTTTTTGTGACTTATCTTTTCTACTTTGAGTTGTGAACAAAAAAAAAAAAAAGAAAGAAAGAAAGTAAAAAGGCAGCAGTATTAAAAAAGAATTCTAACCAAAAATATCATTTCAGAAAATAAAAGACTGCTTTATAAAGCAAGAATTTAATGTTACCATCAATTAACTTGCAGTCCTTTTTTTGATGAAATTATTTTTTGGTTAAAATTCTTTTTTGATATTGTTCCTTTCTCTCTCTCTCTCTCATTTTTTGGTAACTTTTAAAGTAGAAAAGTCCATCCCCACTGCCTGGTACACTGTCTTCAGGCTCATCTCCTATCATTTACTCCCAGCCGCCCTTAGCCCTGCTCTGCCCCTCTGAGGCCCGGTGACGCAGAAGGATTTTTAGCAATTTGAGCCCTTCAAGGCTCACTCCTACAGAACCTCTCTATTAAAACTTCTTTCTGTATCCTTTTTTCCTGTCTTAATTTTCTGCCTAGAAGTTCTCAATCTCTGACATAATCTATATTAATTATCAGCTGTCTTCCCCAACCATAATGCAGCTCCAGGACAGCAGTGATTTTGTTGTGTTCTCAGCTGTATCGCCAGAGCCTGGAACACACCTGATAAATAATAATGCTCAATAAATATTTAGTGAATGAATGATTGAATAGACCTGTGTATTGAGTACATACATCTGAAGAACTCTCCAGACCCTCTTTCACCTGGCTTACTCCTGTGAATCTTTAAGATTTACTTTTCATCATCAATTGCTCAGAAATCCTTTCCTGTTTTTTTCTCCCATCTTCATCCTTATTCCACTGTATTGCAATTACTTGCTTATTTCATTATATCTCCTTTACATGAAGGCAGTGATCATGTGAGCCCTGTTCACATCCGTGGCCCCATTCCTGACACAGAAGAGGTATCACACATATCTTTGTTCTTTTTCTTAATACCATTCTTCAAACATAACATGCATTTTTAATCTTCTAAACTTTTCTTCATACTATTTAGTTGTAAAATACTATTTCTACACTTCTATTTGCCTCCCAAGTGGCTCAGTAGTAAAGAATTTGCTTGCCAAGCAGGAGATGCAGGTTTGCTCCCTGGATCAGGAAGATCCCCTGAAGCAGGAAATGGAAACCCACTCCAGTATTCTTTCCTGGGAAATCCCATGAACTGAGGAGCCTGGCAGGCTACAGTCCATGGGGTGGTAAAGAGTCAGACACAACTTAGCAATTAAACAGCAGCAGCACATTTCTATTTGATATATCTAATTTATTAGTACATCAGTTTCTATCATGTATGCCTACGAATTATTTTTCCTATTGTTCTCAAATTGTGCACCAGTGCATCTTGGGATGCCACAGACTTTTCACAGGGGAACTACAGGATACTTTAATGTTTTGGGAGAACTACAGCAACATCATGTGGACACCACACGAGATACTTATGGTTCCACATTTGATTGTGTTTCAATAACATTATATCTTTGTGAAGCTGGAGTTTGGTGGTTTTTGTGATAAAAGGCAAGTGATGCATGAAAATTAATGTGGAACAGAAAAGCAGGATGTTAGTTCCCCCTGTGATTCCAGGTACTGAGAAGTGCACAATACCCACCAAGCTCCTGCATCTCATTATATATAATGATGGCTGGGACTGAAGTAAAAAGATTACTTTTACCTTTTAAGGTATATGTATTATTTTTTACATAGTTCTTAAACACTAGGAAACAAACCTTATTAAGCTATTTGGATCTCTTAGATATTTCTTTTGACCTGGTTAGGAAGGGAATGAAAGATTACTGAGATGCTATGGGGAACATGAACCAAGACAGTTTAAAAACCTCTTTATTTAAATTGGTGCTCCAATTCCAAACTTTTAGGTCAAATTCACAAATATTGCATACACTCGAGTATACCTCTACTTCTACAAACTGTCAAACATCTGTAGAGTTGATCATTTTTTAGTAGACTGTAGTCTGATAAATGTGACGTCAATAGGGCCCCTTTCTTTTCACCCCTCATTCTGTCCTTCACACTTCCCAGCTCCATGTCCTGCTTTCTCCTTCTCTCTTTGATCTATGTGAGTTTCCTTTTATATTGATTAGTGTGGCTGAGTAAAAGATTTGGTCATTTCCTCTTTTACTAGTAAAAAGACTTATCTAGATATATTTCCCCACGTGTTGATTAGAGCTGAGAACCTTATTAAATTAAGGAAACTGTACACTTATCACCTTCCCCTGGTGAATATTGCCCTTATACTTACCAAATTCTTGATGAATATTAGTTATCACTGAGTACTTCATTTTGGTAAGAAGAATAGATCCTCAAATAATTAGCTTGTTAGGGGCAACAAGCAGAAATGTTAGTTGTTGCTTTACAGCAATTATTTCATTAAACTTAAGCATTTGACCAAAAATCTTTTTATCACCTGTTTCCAACAAAGGTAACAGTCACTGTAGAATTTTTTATTTTCTACCTTCAAAATGACACTTAATTAGGCTAAAGAAAAGATGTTTTAGAATACACTTCCCCACCTTTTGCTGCCCTTTTCCTGAAAGAACTCCCACTTGATCCTTTTGCTTTTTCCATCTCTCCAAGTCTAGAGTAGAACCCTCAACCCGGTGTATGCCTGAACCCATTAGGTTCCTTCAGCAGAACGTATCTTTGCTCCCTGGTCATTCACGTGTTTGTCCTATCCCTAACTGTACCATGCTACACACATCATTCTCTCTTTGTCCACATGGATACGACTACTACATCTAGACCCCTTAGAAAAGGGAGTAGAGAAATAGGATATCAATTGTCTTTTCAAAAGACATCAATACAACCTAATAGACCAGTTTAGGGTTTCCCTGGTAGCTCAGCTGGTAAAGAATCTGACTGCAATAGAGGAGATCCTGGTTCAATTCCTGGGTCAGGAAGTTCCCCTGGAGAAGGGACAGGTTACCCACTCCAGTATTCTTGGGCTTCCCTGGTAGCTCAGACTGTAAAGAATCTGCCTGCAATGCAGGAGACCTGGGTTCAATCCCTGGGTTGGGAAGATCCTCTGGAGGAGGGCATGGCAACCTACTTCAGTATTCTTGGCTGGAAAATCCCCATAAATGAGGAGCCTGGTGGGTTACAGTTCATAGGGTCAGAAAGAGTCAAACATGACTGAGTGACTAAGCACACAGCACAGACCAGTTTTGGGAGGAAATCAAGAAATGACTATGGGATTGTGTGGCAAAAAGCTCAGGGAAGATAAAAGAATGCTTCATAGAAAACTATAGCTTCAACATCATTCTACCATGGGACTGGACTGAAATCAGTTGTATTACACGTCCCCAAATGGAAAATACTCTCTGGTTTCCTACAATGTGATTTTCTGGTTACCTTTCAATGATCTATTAGTCTTGCAAAGTTCAGGTGTTTGTTTTTGTTTTTTTGCCAGCAAGTCATTTATTTACCTGGCACACCTGGTCAGCAATTTGTAATGACTATGTCATCTTTCTTACATGAAGAAATGTAATGCAAATAATAAGAAGGATTAAGGAAGTATTAAAAAAGCAGAGACATTACTTTGCTGACAAAGGTCCATCTAGTCAAAGCTACGGTTTTTCCAGTAGTCATACCAGCCATTTCATTCTCTGTTGTCCCCTTCTCCTCCTGCCTTCAATCTTTCCCAGCATGGGGATCTTTTCAAACGAGTCAGCTCTTCGCTTCAGGTGGCCAAAGTATTGGAATTTCAGCTTCAGCATCAGTCCTTCCAAAGAACACCCAGGACTGATCTCCTTTAGAATGGACTGGTTGGATCTCCTTGCAGTCCAAGGGACTCTCAAGAGTCTTCTCCAACACCACAGTTCAAAAGCATCAATTCTTTGGCTCTCAGCTTTCTTTATAGTCCAACTCTCACTTGGATACCACTCCAAGCACTGTCAACAGCAATCTTACAAAATTCAAAATGATATTCCTCTGCTGACTCCTGTTCTTCTGGAATTTAACCAACCCTTGCCTGTTTGGACTGCCTTGAGTTCCATACTTACAGCACTTCTCAGTGAAGAGCCTGAGGACAGGCAGCAGGTGCTGGGGTTGTTACAAGGAAAGCAAAAGCTCAAAGCTCTGCTAGTGTTTTGTTTTATATTTTGTTTTAAATGATGTCTATATGCGTCAAATCTTACATTTATTACAATCATGTTTCAAAAGACCAATGCTATTTCCTTGTGACTATGTATGTTCTGATCTTATTGATGTCTTCCTTCACCCCATTTATCATGTCAGACCAACTAAGTCTTCAGTCTGGTTTAAACATAATCTGTTGATCAAACCGTTGAGTTTTTTTAAAAAAATGCTTTACAAGGCTTTAAAAAATACTTAATTTAATTTTACGGCATCACCAACTCAGTGGGCATGAGTTTGAGTAAACTCCAGGAGTTGGCTATGGACAGGGAAGCCTGGTGTGCTGCAGTCCATGGGGTCACAAAGAGTTGGACAGGACTGAGCTACTGAGCTGAACTGAAGGAAGTGCTGTCCCTTCAGAAAAGCTGTATAATGAATTTCAAAAGATCTTTTCAAGTTAATATCTTTTACTCTGTGAGTATTCTTATTCCCCAACAGCTGAGACACAAAATGAATGGGTGTCATTGTGTTATTTTGTTTAACAGATGATCTGAAATATACAACCATATAAATGGCCTAAATGCTAACATGATTATGTTTTTATGGGCATTTATTGTGCAACTATATTAGTTTTTCTTCTTTTATTTTTTACCCATAGCACTCATCTTATTCTCTGTGAGTATATCCAACATCCAAAGAGACCTTATTGCAACAGGCCTGGTGTATATGCCATTTGTTTCTCATCAGCAGAAACACAAGTGACCAGGGTATGTTGCAGAGACACTGATGTATTATTGGGATTTCTCTCCTCTCCCTTTCTCTCAGTCTTTTCTTATGTGTCTCTTCTCACTTATTTGCATCTGGCTCTTTAGTAATGTTAAACAACACTATTTCTATGGTCGATGCATGAAAGGAGAATTGATTAGTGTTCGCTTTTGATTATATTTATCTTTTTCTCCATCTCAAAACAATTATTGACTCAGTGATATCCAAATTTCTTCCTTCCTTCCTATCTTTATTTCCTTCTCTAAGCTTATTTCATGCCTTTCTTCTCTTTCTTATACTTTCTTTCTCTCTTCTCTTTCTCTTTTCCCCTCTTTCCCTCCTCTTCTCCTCTTGCCTTCCCTCTTCCTTCCTTCCTTCCTTTCGTTCTTTGTTTTTTTCTTTCCTCTCCCTTGATTATTATCCTGAGCAATACTGTAATATTATTGCTTTATAGTTAGACTACCCTTAAAAGAAATTCTAACTTCTTTGTGACAAATTTCTCCTAATTGCTAGCCTTTAGATTTCTGGTATGCAGATAGTAATAATAGGGTGTTTGGAACTAAAGAAACCAGGGAGGTTTTTGGCAGTGTATGAAACGTGAAAGTCACTCAGTCATGTCCAACTCTTTGTGACCCCATGGACTATACAGTCCATGGAATTCGCTAGGCCAGAATACTGGAGTGGGTAGACTTTCCCACCAGGATCAAAACCCAGGTCTCCTGCATTGCAGTTGAATTCTTTACCAGCTGAGCTACAAGGGAAGCCCAAGAACACTGGAGTGGGTAGCTTATCCCTTCTCCAGTGGATCTTCCTGACCCAGGAATCGAACTGGGGTCTCCTACATTGCAGGCAGCTTGTTTACCAACTGAGCTATCAGAGAAGCCTAGGCAGGGTATACTAGCATACAAATTCATTCTTATGCTGATCCAGAAGTTTAGAGGCACTGAGTTTGTATATGATACACCACATATCTTTCATGCCAAACAGCTAAGAGAATGACATCAACATTGCCGTCTCGTTTTTTTTTCAACTTTACAATATTTTATTGGTTTTGCCATATATCAACATGAATCTGCCACAGGTATACACGTGTTCCCCATCCTGAACCCTCTTCCCTCCTCCTTCCCGGTACCATCCCTCTGGGTCATCCCAGTGCACCAGCCCCAAGCATCCAGTATCGTGCATCGAACCTTGTTTCATATATGATATTATACATGTTTCAATGCCATTCTCCCAAATCATCCCACCCTCTCCCTCTCCCACAGAGTCCAAAAGACTGTTCTATACATCAGTGACTCTTTTGCTGTCTCCTATACAAGGTTATTTCTACCATCTTTCTAAATTCCATATATATGCCTTAGTATACTGTATTGGTGTTTTTTCTTTCTGGCTTACTTCACTCTGTATAATTGGCTCCAGTTTCATCCACCTCATTAGAACTGATTCAAATGCATTCTTTTTAATAGCTGAGTAATACTCCATTGTGTATATGTACCACAGCTTTCTTATCCATTCATCTGCTGATGGACATCTAGGTTGCTTCCATGTCCTGGCTATTATAAACAGTGCTGTGATGAACATTGGGGTACACGTGTCTCTTTCAATTCTGGTGTCCTCAGTGTGTATGCCCAGCAGTGGGATTGCTGGGTCATATGGCAGTTCTATTTCCAGTTTTTTAAGGAATCTCCACACTGTTCTCCATAGTGGCTGTACTAGTTTGCGTTCACACCAACAGTGTAAGAGGGTTCCCTTTTCTCCACACCCTCTCCAGCATTTATTGCTTGTAGACTTTTGGATCGCAGCCATTCTGACTGGCGTGAAATGGTACCTCATTGTGGTTTTGATTTGCATTTCTCTGATAATGAGTGATGTTGAGCATCTTTTCATGTGTTTGTTAGCCATCTGTATGTCTTCTTTGGAGAAATGTCTATTTAGTTCTTTGGCCCATTTTTTGATTGGGTCATTTATTTTTCTGGAATTGAGCTGCAGGAGTTGCTTGCATATTTTTGAGATTAGTTGTTTGTCCGTTGCTTCATTTGCTATTATTTTCTCCCATTCTGAAGGCTGTCTTTTTACCTTGCTTATAATTTCCTTTGTTGTGCAGAAGCTTTTAATTTTAATTAGGCCCCATTTTTTTTATTTTTTCTATTATTTCCAATATTCTGGGAGGTGGGTCATAGAGGATCCTGCTGTGATGTATGTCAGAGAGTGTTTTGCCTATGTTCTCCTCTAGGAGCTTTATAGTTTCTGGTCTTACATTTAGATCTTTAATCCATTTTGAGTTTATTTTTGTGTATGGTGTTAGAAAGTGTTCTAGTTTCATTCTTTCACAACTGGTTGACCAGTTTTCCCAGCACCACTTGTTAAAGGGATTGTCTTTAATCCATTGTATATTCTTGCCTCCTTTGTCAAAGATAAGGTGTCCATATGTGCGTGGATTTATCTCTGGGCTTTCTATTTTGTTGCATTCATCTATATTTCTGTCTTTGTGCCAGTACCATACTGTCTTGATGACTGTGGCTTTGTAGTAGAGCCTGAAGTCAGGCAGGTTGAGTCTTCCAGTTTCATTCTTCTTTCTCAAGATTGCTTTGGCTATTCGAGGTTTTTTGTATTTCCATACAAATTGTGAAATTATTTGTTCTAGCTCTGTGAAGAATACTGTTGGTAGCTTGATAGGGATTGAATTTAATCTATAAATTGCTTTTGGTAGTATACTACCCGTCTTAAGTTTTATAATAGATTTTGATATAAGCTATTTTGTTTTGGTTGAATTGTTTTTTAACATTTTATACAGTTACATGGACTTATTTTAAACTAAGATTTTTCTAGTTTTGTTCTGCAAATATATATATCAGCACTTTCCATAGCACTGAGGTTTTGAAAATAATAACTGTGTAATTAATTGTAATTGTGTGCCAAAACCATGGTTTGTGTAATGGAAGTTTTTAGTAGGTTTTGTATGGCACTTCTTCACAGAATAGGGACAGTATAGATTTGACACCTTTAATTCAAATGTGAGCTATTAAGAGATGGTTGTGGTGTAAAAGCAAAAATTATAGCAAATTATTGTTTACTCTTTGAAATTCAGGTTCTCGTTTTATTTTTTCTTTTTAGTCTGCATTCTTTCAGTGATTTCCCAAAAGTTTCCTTTGCTCTTAAACATATACCTTAGGGCAAGCATCATGTTTTGGAAATTAATTAAGAGAAATATTAAAAAACAAGATCCAATGAAACCTGCTGTACCAAGTAGTAAGGGTCTTTTAGGCAAGGCTGTGGGGTCTTGTGATTGCCAGACTTTGGTTAGGGTGTAGTCAGGAAAATATGAGAGATCAAATAGGTAGACTGGGTAGACTGGGAATATGAGGGCCCATTTCTGTAAGTCTGGGCTACTTTAACATTATGCTACCTTGGATTGGATGAAATATGGCCAACAAAACCCCTCAGTTATGCTCTGCCTACTTATAAGGTTTTGTACTTTAGCTTTTCATTTCCTATTCAAGAATCTGTTTCCATAGAAACACAAATAAGAGTATCACAAAAGCGATTTCTCTGCTTTTGCTTCCATTTAAATGGAAAGAGGATTTACAGCAGGCAAAAAACTCAGCTTTAATAAGCAATATTTTAAAATGTGTCCTTCAAATTTATCCCTCTCAATTCATAAAGTAGTTACAGGTAGCTAAAATTTTAAAGCAAAACAAGGCAATTTTATATGTGGAGCAAATTATAAGGCCTGCATTTAAGCTAAAATAGGTTCCTGATCTTGAAATGCCTGCTAGTCTCAGCTACAGTTCCAAAATACTATGTACTTTTTCCATCTCAGGGTCAGCTCACCTCTTCCTTCCTGGAGAGATCACCATGGGACATGGTTACCAGGGAGGGAGTAACCTGATGTTCTGAGGTGTGTTTTTTGTCTGTTTCCAAGTGTCCCATACAACTTTTCTATTATTGCTGCTTTGGACACACTCTGCTATACACTTTATTTATTTTTAATTGAAGGATAATTACTTTATAGTATTGTGTTGGTCTTGGAGTACAGAATGAAGCAGGACAAAGGCTAATAGAGTTCTGCCAAGAGAATGCACTGATCATAGCAAACATTCTCTTCCAATAACACAAGAGAAGACTCTGGACATTACCAGATGGCCAACATCAAAATCAGATTGATTATATTCTTTGCAGCCAAAGATGGAGAAGCTCTATACAGTCAGCAAAAATAAGACCGGGAGCTGAGTGTGGCTCAGATAATGGACTCCTTATTGCCAAATTCAGACTTAAATTGAAGAAAGTAGGGAAAACCACTAGACCACTCAGGTATGACCTAAATCAAATCCCTAATGATTATACAGTGGAAGTGAGAAATAGATTTAAAGGACTAGACCTGATAGGCGGATTGCCTGATGAACTATGGACGGAGGTTCATGACATTGTGCAGGAGACAGGGAGTAGGTAATCTCCAAGAAAAAGAAGTACAAAAAGGCAAAATGGCTGTCTGAGGAGGCCTTACAAATAACTGTGAAAAGAAAAGAAGTGAAAAGCAAAGGGGAAAAGGAAAGATAGACCCATTTGAATGCAGAGTTCCAAAGAACAGCAAGGAGATATAAGAAAGCCTTCCTCAATGATCAGAGCAAAGAAATAGAGAAAAACAATAGAATGAGAAAGACTAGAGTTCTCTTCAAGAAAATTAGAGATACCAAGGGAAAACGTCATGCAAAGATGGGTTCAACAGAAGCAGCAGATATTAAGTAGAGGTGACCACAATACACAGAAGAACTATACAAAAAAGATCTTCATGACCCAGATAATCATGATGATATGATCACTGACCTAGAGCCAGACATCCTTGAATGTGAAGTCAAGTGGGCCTTAGAAAGCATCACTACGAACAAAGCTAGTGAAGGTGATGGAATTCCAGTTGAGCTATTTCAAATCCTTAAAAGATGATGCTGTGAAAGTGCTAGACTCAATATGCCAGCAAATGTGGAAAACTCAGCAGTGACCAGAGGACTGGAAAAGGTCAGTTATCATTCCAATCCCTAAGAAAGGCAATGCCAAAGGATGCTCAAACTACCACACAATTTCACTCATCTCACACACTAGCAAGTAATGCTCAAAATTCTTCAAGCTAGGCTTCAACAATACGTGAACCATGAACTTCCAGATGTTCAAGCTGGTTTTAGAAAAGGCAGAGGAACCAGAGATCAAATTGCCAACATCTGCTGGATCATTGAAAAAGAAAGAGAGTTCCAGAAAAACATCTATTTCTGCTTTATTGACTATGCCAAAGCCTTTGACTGTGTGGATTACCACAAACTGTAGAAAATTCTTAAAGTGATGGGAATACCAGGTGACCTGACCCGCTTCTTGAGAAATCTGTATGCAGGTCAGGAAGCAACAATTAGAACTGGACATGGAACAACAGACTGCTTCCAAATAGGAAAAGGAGTACCTCAAGGCTGTATATTGTCACCTTGCTTATTTAACTTCTATGCAGAGTACATCATGAGAAATGCCGGGCTGGATGAAGCACAAGCTGGAATCAAGATTGTGGAAGAAATATCAATAACCTCAGATGTGCAGATGACACCACCCTTATGGCAGAAAGTGAAGAAGAACTAAACAGCCTTTTGATGAAAGTGAAAAAGGAGAGTGAAAAAGTTGGCTTAAAGCTCAACATTCAGAAAACTAAGATCATGGCATCTGGTCCCATCACTTCATGGCAGATAAATGGAGAAACAGTAGAAACTGGCAGATTTTATTTTTTTGGTCTCCAAAATCACTGCTGATGGTGACTGCAGCCAAGATATAAAAAGACATTTACTCCTTGGAAGAAAAGTTGTGACCAACCTAGACAGCATATTAAAAAGCAGAGATATTTCTTTGCCAACCAAAGTCTGTCTAGTCAAGGCTATGGTTTTTCCAGTAGTCATGTATGGATGTGAGAGTTTGACTATAAAGAAAGCTGAGTGCCAAAGAATTGATGCTTTTGAACTGTGGTGTTGAAGAAGACTCTTGAGAGTCCCTTAGACTGCAGGAGATCCAAGCAGTCCATCCTAAAGGAAATCAGTCCTGAATATTCATTGGAAGGACTGATGCTGAAACTGCAATACTTTGGCTACCTGAAGTGAAGAGCTGACTCATTTGAAAAGACCCTGATGCTGGGAAAACTGAAGAAAGAGTTCAGTTCAGTTCATTTGCTCAGTCGTTTCCGACTCCCTGCAACCCCATGGACTGCAGCACGCCAGGCCTCCCTGTCCATCAGCAACTCCTGGAGTTCACTCAAACTTATGTCCACTGAGTCATTTATGCCATCCAACTATCATGTATGGATGTGAGAGTTTGACAATAAAGAAACCTGAGCGCCAACGAATTGATGCTTTTTGTCCCTTTTTATACTTTAATAAAACTCTGCTATACAAAAGCTCTTGAGTGATCAAGCCTGGTCCCTGGTCCTGAAGTTAAACCTTCTTCTTCAGAGATCACAAATCCGACACTGTTCACCATAAGCTATCAATGGGAAGAAGGGGTTTTGTAGAGGGATGCTCTCTATGAATATTCCAGAGACTCCACAAGTGTTTGTCACGTCTAAAGGCCCCATATCTCAGAGAGTTACTCCCAGTAGAAAGCTAAATAGCTTTGAGGGCTCCAGGGCTTCTTCAACTCCAGCCTGGGAGCACAGTAACGTGGCTTCTGCCCTCTCTTCCACCACTACTGCCCAGCTGCCCCAAGTTCTCAGACTCAGAGCTTCCTGTGCCAGATGGCCTTGGCTGCCCTAGTTCACCTAGGACAGAAAGCAGAGGGAGAAGGCTTTAGCTTTCTGGATTACAGTCAACGCTGCTGCTGCTAAGTCACTTCAGTCGTGTCCGACTCTGTGCGACCCCATAGATGGCAGCCCACCAGGCTCCCCCGTCCCTGGGATTCTCCAGGCAAGAACACTGGAGTGAGGTGCCGTTTCCTTCTCCAACGCATTAGAGGGCAAATACAGTCAACGCATTAGACAGCAAATACAGAATTACCACAGCAACACGGCCACTGGAGTGATTTCCGACTCATCTCAACTCAGATGCAGCTTCCCTGTGCCCTCTCGGCCACACACCCCCACACCCTCACTGTGCTGTAAAATCATTGTTTAGTTTATCCTTCAACATTTTAAGATGCATCTTTAGTTATCTTATCAGTATATATTTTCATTTGTATCTTATACATGAAATATTTGGCAGTCCTTTTTTATCTGAATTGTAGAAATTTTTGCAAGTATAAAATAAAATAAGAGTAGTAATAGTAAAAAGATGACAGCTGTAGCTTGTCGGGATGGCCGCCTTTCCGCTCTTGTTCACTCGCATTTGGGGGAAACCAGCAGCTGTCACTGAGCTGCCACTGTTGTCAAATTCCCACAATGCCTTTTCAGTAGAAAGATTGTCCTACAGAGCCGGTGTTTCAGTTTCCATTGCCATTTCTCAAACTATGTGGTAGTCTTATCAGAAACACAATGCGGTTTTAATAAAAAGATAATCTTTTCTATATGTTCTGTTAATCCTATGATCATCAAAAGATGAAAAATACTTTGGAATAAAAATGGTTACTGCTGGGGGCCTCAGGCTTCTTTGGAAGTGTAGCAATTCATCTACATGCTGAAATAAGATGCTCCCAAATCTGCTGGAAATGGTAGAGGGAAAAAGCCACCCTGCAATCCAATTCTGGTATAAAGGAAAACAGAGTATTTGTCTGAGAGGGCACAAACGTATGACTTGTTCCAAGCAACTGGTACGAATGTGTGAACCGGGTGAGGTTCTTGTCTGTTGTAGCCAACTGAATACCTGCTGAAGGAATTGAACAGTTCTTGATATTGAGAGAGTAAATACCTAGTATATTTGAGGCAGTTGATTCATATATTCATTTATTAAGCACTTATTATATGCAAGAGGGCATCAAAGGGCAAACACACTGAAACCATACTCACAGAAAACTAGTCAATCTAATCACACTAGGACCACAGCCTTGTCTAACTCAATGAAACTAAGCCATGCCCGTGGTGCAACCCAAGATGGGCGGGTCATGGTGGAGAGATCTGACAGAATGTGGTCCACTGGAGAAGGGAATGGCAAACCACTTCAGTATTCTTGCCTGGAGAACCCCATAAACAGTATGAAAAGGCAAAATGATAGGATACTGAAAGAGAAACTCCCCAGGTCAGTAGGTGCCCAATATGCTACAGGGAGGCCTGGCGTGCTGCGATTCATCGGGTCGCAAAGAGTCGGACATGACTGAGCGACTGATCTGATCTGATATGCCAGATACTGAGCTAAATGTTTGTCATTTTTATTGCACTTATAATTAGAGAACAATTAAAAGAGAGAGAGAACAGAAGGTTAAGGGCCAGGAGAAGGGAAAGGAAGTAAAAGTCAAAAGAGATCTATGTGAAACATGTACCTAGAGATGCTTCATGAATGAAGTGGGTCTTAAAATAGTGTATTAATCAAGGTTCTGCATAGAAGCAGAATCAGTAGGAGATTATATATGTGTATATATATATATGTGTGTGTGTGTGTGTGTGTAAAAGTGAAACTCCAATGTGGTGTTTTAGAGGGGCTCTGAGAAACTCCAGGTTTTTAGCACAGAAAGACCCACTACCATAATATACATTCTAAGATATCGGGATTAGTCAGAAGGTTTTCAGGAAGGAGAAACTGTCCTCAAGCAGTACAGAATATACATTGTTGTTATGTAATCCCTAGTACAGAGTTTCAATTGAGTTGTTTGTTGTGTAATCACCAGTTCTGGGCTTAAAGTAAAAAAAAAAAAATTTATGTGGCTAAGACCAAGGAATATAAAGAAAAACAAGATGTTTGTCCTTTCCTCCTCCTTGAGAATTCCAGACCCCTATCTTCTCCTTGAGAGCCCCAGACCCCTTTATCCTCCTCAGAGACCCTGGCTTCTTATCAACATGCCTAGGAATTGACTCTCTCATCACCCGCCCCCCACCCCCCACCGAATTTTCTTTTAGGGGAATTATGTTGCTAAGGGAAAGGAGCATCATTTTCATTCCATAACTACTTTCTGCTGTTGAGGGGCATGGTGCCTAAACTGTCGAGACAACATATTCTCCTAACCCTCATAGTGACCATCTTTGATCCAGGGGCCCCAAGTAATAGTTGTTGGAGGAGGTTGTGGCACTCGTAGGAGCCTGGACAACCATTTGTAACTTAAAAGCTTTCAGACCATTAGAAACAAACCCCATTTTACAGTTACAGATGTAAGGCAAAACAGTCATTAAACTAAGTTAAAACATAATCAAGATTAAAAGTCACATTATGTCCATAGTTACATCAGTCCATCTTAGGATTGTTAGATGTCATCACAGAGTTGAAGAAAGTCCTTTCCTTGAAGCAGAAAAACCCACCATGGGGAGTCTTCAACTGATGAAGTGGGGAGTGCTCCACAGACCCAGCAATTAGGCTGATTGTGGAATGCAGCATAGGAATGAGTTCAGGAAGGTGCTGTCGTTAGGGTCAAATGGCAGATTCAGGACTTTTGGAGTTAGCAGAAGCAAGCCCACCTAGATTCTCAGGCCCATCTCATTTCCTGGCACAAACAGCAGTCTGTTTAACTAAAAGGCTGGATCAGGAGTTAATGTCCCAGTAGTATCTGTTGAAAAGCTAAAAGCTGAGTCACATAGTTAATTTTAAGACTTCAGAATCTATGACAATATCTGTGCACAAAAACAGTCTGTCACAGAGACAGTCCCTTCTTCATAGGGTTAGTTTGAGCCCTCATTAAAGCTATGGGTAAAACTTTAAACCAACTCTATTGTGTTTCCTGAGTTAGCTTACATGGGTGTCTTTTAATAATGTCATTAGCCTTTTCGAACTATGGAATGAGGTTCGTGACATTGTACAGGAGACAGGGGTCAAGACCATCCCCATGGAACAGAAATTCAAAAAAGCAGAACGGCTGTCTGGGGAGGCCTTACAAATAGCTATGGAAAGAAGAGAAGCGAAAAGCAAAGGAGAAAAGGAAAGATATAAGATTCTGAATGCAGAGATTCAAAGAATAGCAAGAAGAGATAAGAAAGCCTTCCTCAGTGTTAAATACAAAGAAATAGAGGAAAACAACAGAATGGGAAAGACTAGAGATCTCAAGAAAATTAGAGATACCAAGGGAACATTTCATGCAAAGATGGGCTTGATAAAGGACGGAAATGGTATGGACCTAAAAGAAGCAGAAGATATTAAGAAGAGGTGGCAAAAATACACAGAAGAACTGCACAAAAAAGATCTTCATGACCCAGATAATCATGATGGTGAGATCACTTACCTAGAGCCAGACATTCTGGAATGTGAAGTCAAGTGGGCCTTAGAAAGCATCACTACGAACAAAGCTAGTGGAAGTGATGGAATTCCAGTTGAGCTATTTCAAATCCTGAAAGATGATGCTGTGAAAGTGCTGCACTCAATATGCCAGCAAATGTGGAAAACTCAGCAGTGGCCACAGGACTGGAAAAGGTCAGTTTTCATTCCAATCCCAAAGAAAGGCAATGCCAAAGAATGCTCAAACTACTGCACAATTGCACTCATCTCACACACTAGTAAAGTAATGTTAAAAATTCTCCAAGCCAGGCTTCAATAATATGTGAACTGTGAACTTCCAGATGTTCAAGCTGGTTTTTAAAAAGGCAGAGGAACCAGAGATCAAATTGCCAACATCCGCTGGATCACGGAAAAACCAAGAGAGTTCCAGAAAAACATCTATTTCTGCTTTATTGACTATGCCAATGCCTTTGACTGTGTGGATCACAATAAACTGTGGAAAATTCTGAAAGAGATGGGACTACCAGACTGCCTGACCTGCCTCTTGAGAAATCTGTATGCAGGTCAGGAAGCAATAGTTAGAACTGGACAGGGAACAACAGACTGGTTCCAAATAGGAAAGGGAGTACGTCAAGACTGTATATTGTCACCCTGTTTATTTAACTTCTATGCAGAGTACATCATGAGAAACGCTGGACTAGAAGAAACACAAGCTGGAATCAAGATTGCCGGGAGAAATATCAATAACCTCAGATATGCAGATGACACCACCCTTACGGCAGAAAGTGAAGAGGAACTAAAAAGCCTCTTGATGAAAGTGAAAGTGGAGAGTGAAAAAGTTGGCTTAAAGCTCAACATTCAGAAAATGAAGATCATGGCATCCGGTCCCATCACTTCATGGCAAATAGATGGGGAAACAGTGGAAACAGTGGCTGACTTTATTTTTCTGGGCTCCAAAATCACTGCAGATGGTGATTGTAGCCATGAAATTAAAAGACCTTTACTCCTTGGAAGGAAAGTTATGACCAACTTAGGCAGCATATTAAAAAGCATAGACATTACTTTGCCAACAAAGGTCCATCTAGTCAAGGCTATGGTTTTTCCAGTGGTCATGTATGGATGTGAGAGTTGGATTGTGAAGAACGCTGAATGCTGAAGAATTGATGCTTTTGAACTGTGGTGTTGGAGAAGACTCCTGAGAGTCCCTTAGACTGCAAAGAGATCCACCAGTCCATCCTACAGGAGATCAGTCCTGGGTGTTCACTGGAAGGACTGATGCTGAAGCTGAAACTCCAATACTTTGGCCACCTGATGCGACAAGCTGACTCACTTGAAAAGACCCTGATGCTGGGAAAGATTGAGGGCAGGAGGAGAAGGGGACGACAGAGGATGAGATGGTTGGATGGCATCACTTACTCAATGGAGATGAGTTTGTGTAAACTGCAGGAGTTGGTGATGGACAAGGAGGCCTGACGTGCTGTGGTTCATGGGGTCGAAAAGAGTCAGACATGACTGAACTACTGAACTGAACTGATTACAATAAATCAAAAGAATGTCTCAAGGTTGTAAAAATTTTACCAGACCCACTCCCACAATATACATTCTAAGATATCAGGATTAGTCAGAAGCTTTTCAGGAAGGAGAAACTGTCCTCAAGCAGTACAGAATATACATTGTTTTTATATTATCTCTAGTAGAGAGTTTAAACTGAGTTTTTTGTTGTAATCATCAAGCTTAAGGTAAAAATCATTTTATGTGACTAAGACTAAAGAATGTAAAGAAAAAAAGATGTGTGTCCTTTCTTCCTCCTTGAGAATTCCAGATCCCTATCTCCTCCTTGAGAGCCCCAGACCCCGTTCTTCTCCTCAGGGACCCCAGACTTCTTGTCAGTCTGCCTAGGAATTCACTCTCCCCCCACTATGTTGAATTGTCCTCCTTTTTCCAGACCCTAACTTTCCAGACCTAACCACAGTCTGGGCTTTTCTGAGAAAACTTTAGGCCTTGGCATGCCCAACTTTGTTTCCCTTCCGGACCAAGGAGATTCCAATCTTCACGTCCTCAGGACAGCTACTTCTTGGTGGAGGAACGTTAGTTGTGTAGCAAGGTCACACACTGTCACCATGAGGATCTTCATGGTTTTGTATAGTTCAGAGGGATCGTCACACGAGTACCAGAAATTAGAGAGTATTGATCCCAGTCCAGTTCAGGGATTTCCCACTCTTTGTTCTTATTTCTGTTTAAGCGTGTGACACATCTAAACCTCTACCTTCTAAGAAGAGTCTCTTTAGGCTTAAGGAAGAGAAGACCCCTTTTGTAAACACTTACACAAGCCTGGTGTTGGCACATATTCTGGTTCTGAAAAGGACGACCTTTAATGCCACCTCAGTAAAGCCCAGCAGAAGAGTTTACCCTGTATTTGGACTGGAAGAAATGTAGAGATGTGAGAGTTGGACTATAAAGAAGGCCAAGTGCTGAAGAATTGATGCTTTTGTACGTGTGCTAGAGAAGACTCTTCAAAGTGCCTTTGACAGCAAGGAGATCAAACCAGTCAGTCGTAAAGGAAATCAACCTAAATATTTATTGGAAGGACTGATGCTGAAGCTCCAATACTTTGGCTACCTGATGCAAAGAACTGATTCATTGGAAAAGACCCTGATGCTGGGAAGGATTGAGGGCAGGAGGAGAAGAGGACAACAGAGGATGAGATGGTTGGATGGCATCACTGACTGAGTAGACATGCGTCTGAGCAAACTCCAGGAGATGGCGAAAGACAGGAAAGTCTGACATGTTGCAGTCCCGGGGTTGCAGAGTCAGACATGACTCAGAGACTGAGCAGCAAAAGGGTGTTTGATGTACCATGTATTGGCACATATATATGGAATCTAGAAGGATGGTGCTGATGAACTTGTTTACAGAGCAGTGATGGAGATGCAGACATAGAGAACAGACTTATAGACAAGGGTTGGGGAGAAGAGAGAGAAGATAATACGAATGGACAGAGTAGCATGGAAGCATACACACTAACACATTTAAATAGATAGCAAATGGAAATTTTCTGTATGACTCAGGGAACTCAAACTGGGGCTCTGCAATAACCTAGAGGGGTGAGAATGGGCAGGAGGTGGGAGAGAGATTCAAGAGGGGAGGGGACATATGTATACCTATGGTTAATTCATGTTGATGTATGACAGAAATAAAACCAATATTGTAAAGCAAACATCAATTAATTAAAAATAAATGAATATTAAAAAAATTTTTTAATGCATTTGGCATGTTAATTCATTAGGAATAAATACAATGTAAGTTCAAAATTTCACCACTTCTTTGCCATCAGAAGAAGGAAAATCTTCAGCAGTTCCTCAATAGTGGTTTAGTAGAAATAAAATTCGGAGAAGGCAATGGCAACCCACTGCAGTACTCTTGCCTTGAAAATCCCATGGATGGAGAAGCCTGGTAGGCTGCAGTCCATGGGGTCGCTAAGAGTCAGGCACGACTGAGCAACTTCACTTTCACTTTTCACTTTCATGCATTGGAGAAGGAAATGGCAACCCACTCCAGTGTCTTCATGTTAAGTTCTATTTACTTAGGGATTTTGTTAGTTCACATATGTTGAAGTCCTACTATGAAAAATAGTCAGTATTTGGACATAGATTTTTGTTTGTCTTACAGATATTCTACTCTGAAACATCCTCCTAAAGCCTCCACCATAAGGGATTTGCAGCTCTGTTCATCTTATTTCCTAGATGGATGCTTCAAACATGGAACACCTACTGTCTTTCCAGAGTGAATCTGGGATCCTATGAAGAGGAAGAAGAGAGAAGTCTGTAAAATCAGAATCCTGGATACCCATTAGAGAACACTTTATGCACAAAAAAAGTGATCATGAAAATGAAGTCTAAAAGATGTTTCTCCCTCTCTTCTGGCTCTCTGTGTTTTCACTTTCTGTTAGCGAGGCATTCCAGAGGGATTAGGCAATAGGGTCATGATCCAAACTGGAAGTCAACTGCTTTCTTATCTTACAGGCATCTCTATTTTGAATATTCAAAACTGAACTAAGGGTGTTTCCCTGTACCCTCAAATATGCTATGTTACCTCAGGGCCTTTGCACACAAAGTTTTCAACTTCCCTGTTTCCCCCTTAGTTCCAAGAAAGCTCTTTGATCTCAGATCAATAGTCAGCTTCTAAGGTGGGATTCTCTGACATTGCTAAGTCGTATCATCTAACTAAAGTTCTCAGAGCTCTATGCACATTTTTTGTATAGTTCATATCACAGTTTTCAATATATATTGTGTTATCATTTAGTTAATGTCTATTTGCTTAAAAGAATTGACAGTAAATGCTTTGAGGGCATGATATATATATATATAATACATTAAAAAATATATAATTATATAATATTTATATATAATTATATATATTATATATAATATATGTATAATTATACATATATTAATTATATATAATAAAGTATACATTATATGTATATAATATATGATATATAACATAATATAGTATAATTAATATAATAATATATATAATATTAATATACATAATATTAATTAATATACATTATATATACTATATATTGTTATATTATATCAATATTTTATATATTATTATATAAATTATATTATTATATAATATATTATATATTATATTATACTATACTATTATATTATATATTACATAACATAATATACATATTATATATATTATTATATATAATATATATTATTATATAATTACTATAATAATATACATTATATAATAATATATATAATGTTATATAATAATATATTATTATATATAATATATTATATTATACAATATTATATATAATATTAATATATAATACACTTAATATATTATTAATATATAATATTAATATATTATATATCACATATATAATATATATTATATATTATATGAATTATATATATATAATATATTTTATTTAAAATTTTACTTGAGTTGTATCATATTATTCATTCTTTCAACTTGGTTTTTACACTCTGCATTATTTGTTCACCCAACAAATATGATATTTGTGTCCACAATGTTCTATGCACTATTTTAGGTGATAAGGTTAGAGATTAATAACTACTAACCTGCCCTTTGGAGTTTATATTTTAATTGGAAAGAGTCAAACAAATAGAGTGGTAAAATATGTATTATGTCAGATGATGATAATATTACAGAAAGAATAGGAAAAAGGAATGCAGAGGGCTGGGGTAGGAGTCTGGGCACGTGAGATGAGCTCTGCGCATGTCAGGGGTGACAGGAGCTGCCAGGCTGCATGCTGCCTGGAAGTGAAATGCAGGGAAGGAGACTCACCCAGAGCACATGGGGTTCCGAGTCCTCCCCCTCACCTAACCAGGAGCAGGCATTATTAAGACATATCTGTTGATATGTATGAACCATGTTCACAGCCGTGACCTACTGCACAGCATTCCATCTTATAGATAAACTACATTTTATTTACTTCTTAATGGATGGCCATTTGGCTGCTTTTATCTCAGTTTCTGCTGCAGCACTGCTCTGAAAATTTCTGCTCACTTTTCCTTCTACTATGTGCAAGATGTTCCCTGGGCTTAGAAGCGCAATGGCTGGTATTTTTGTCATGATTGCTTTCAGTTTGGTCTACATTGCTAAATCCTTCCCTGAGGTGCTTGTTCACATTCTCCCAGCACATACAAGCACAGGCCATAGTTTCCCTACAGCCTTACCATCACTAGACTTTGTCACACATTTTAATTTTTGAACTCCTAAAGGGTACAAAATAGGGGTTTGTTACTTTAATTTGGCTTCTCTCAATACTGATGAAGTTAACCATTTTTTTTTTCTGATTTATTGGCCATTACACTAACTGTTGTATAAGTCACCTTTCATATATTTTGATTTTTATTACTCTCATATTGTTTGTCTTCTGAAAGATTTACATCAGTTCCTTATCTATTCTGGATATGAAGTCTCTCAGTACACTTTTAATAAAGTCTCCAGGGCTGTTCCTTGTTATTTATCTTTTTTAATTTTGCCCTTAGTTACATTCAGATTTTAATTTTTATATAGTCAATCCACTAATCTTTGGTTTTATAGTTGAAACTTTAAATGTCTTAAGAAGTTATTTAATGTTTTTTAATGTCACAAAGATATTCTTATTGATCTAGCATCTCTCTACTATTCAAGAGGACTCCCAGGCTCACGTTGGAGGGCTGCAATCACTGATGACTACGACATCCTTATTTACTGATACAGCAAGAAATATTGCATTTCTCATTGCTAGTCTCCACTTCAGAATCTGTTTTCCAGAGAGCCTGATCTGTGACAATTGTTAGAAGTGGTCCTAGTAAACAGAATTTAAAATGAATTTTTGGAGCTGAATCACCTGATACCTGGCTGGTAATGATGATATATGCCATAGATGAAGCAAAAATAAATTTTGGCAGCCTAGGAACTTTTAAAACTTTCACTGGGGGAAACTGAGATGGCATATTGCTAGAAGAAAATGTACTGGTGGGTGCAGTATGTCAAGTGATTGAGAGGATCAGAGGTAGCAAAGATTTATAAGAAAGGAGTTTGGAATTGGATGGTGTTGAGAGTTTAGCTTAACTAGTCCATAATATCATTGCCTCAGCATTCATTTTGTGTGGTCAGGAGGCCTGTAGGGGCCTTCAATTTGAACTGGCACTAGCTCAGCCTCCTATTCCCTAAATCATAGCCCACAGAGTAACAAGTAAATGTAAGTTCCTGATATGACTCTTCTAATGGCCTTTGTGATAAGCATTCTTTCTTTGTGCCCAGGGCCTTCCCCTTGTACCCACCTTAGATAATACTCTCAGGAAGCTTGCCAAAATCCCAGCTGTTTTTGGTTTGAATCAAGCTCTCCAGCTTTAGCCTGAGCACTCCAAAGCACTCTACCAACAGACCCGGATAAAAGCATGCGCAGCTGCTGGTACTCTTCCTCTGCCCGGTCCTGCCTTGGCCTCCCTCATGCTGTGTTCCTCCTCCAGGACTTAGCAAATAGTAAGCTTCTCCATTTCACTTTTCCTTGTAGTCTTTTTTGAACTCTGGCTCATCATTCCATACACTCCTGTGCTCTACTTAACAAATGTTAATTTATTAAAATTATAACAGATAGCTGTTGCTGAGGGCTTTTGATGTATTAGAAAAAGTCAAGAAAAGTTGAAGACAATTAATCACCAATTTAAGGCTTTGTTGTAGCCAGAGGCTATCCTTGGCAATATATAAAGATATTCTCAGCTTTTGCATTGGAGAGAAAACCCACAGTTTCAACATAAAAATAGTGAAACTCCAAAGAAAGCTGAATTCTTAGCCCTGAAAGTCTGCTACACCAAATTCAGGGCAGTGTTTGGGAAGATGAGACTCTAAGAATTGGGTTGACACACTCAAAAATTTTGAATCCTTAGATTCTCCTGAACAATCCAGGTTTGAATAAGCCACCTATTCCTTGCTACTTCCCTGGTGGCTCAGACAGTAAAGTGTCTGCTTACAATGCGGGAGACCTGGGTTCAATCCCTGGGTCAGGAAGATCTCCTGGAGAAGGAAATGGCAACCCACTCCAGCATTCTTGCCTGGAGAATCCCATGGATGGAGGAGCCTAAAAGGCTACAGTCCATGGGATCACAAAAAGCTGGACACGACTGAGTGACTTCACTTCACTTTTCACTTTCTTATTTACATTAAGATTATGTGGAGGCCTTCCATCCAAAGACAACAGTTTTCTTCCTTAAGATCTCCCTGGCTCCTCATCCTTTGACTATCACATCAGATACTAGGGTTAAATCATAACAGGATCTAGCCAGGGAAGGACTGAGCCTGCTGAGGGGAGGATACACCTGAGAGTTACAGCATGTAACAACAGGAGATGGGAATGTTTGTTTCATACCATAACATGCTGAGCGTTCTAGATTAAAGAAGATGGAGTATAAGATTAAATAAGGGAGACTTCAGTGATATGGGAATAAAGGTTTGTGATCAAAGCTTTAACACCCTGATGAGGACCCATCAGTGCTAGCACACAATTAAGATGGTTCCTAAAATCTTGGAGAAAGTGAAATGCCAGCATCATTACAGGTGGTGGAAGACAGGAGCAAGATAAGTGAACATGCTAGGGAGGAGTTTGGACATACTGCAGA
This sequence comes from Bos mutus, assembly GCF_027580195.1. Lineage (NCBI taxonomy): Eukaryota > Metazoa > Chordata > Mammalia > Artiodactyla > Bovidae > Bos > Bos mutus. Next base: position 70,081,639 of record NC_091633.1, read on the forward strand.
AAAATATCACACGAGGCTGGACACCACCAGCAATTATGTTCCATGTGACGGTCCAGAAAAATAATGATAATGATAAGAAGTGCACTTACTTGTAAGAGGAGCCAAAATAATGTTGAGATATAATGTTTAGAAACTTAGTGGTGGCTGTCCTCTGTAGACCAAGTCTGGTGGTAGGACCAAGCTCATTGCAAAGGAGATTGTATGATCCGTGAATAATTAGAGATCAAGTGGGAGTGCTCAAGAATCAGAAGCAAAATGGGAACAATTATAATGGGAACAATTGTAATGGATGAGAATGTTACAATGTTTATGTTACATGTTTATACCTACTAGGGAACATCACTTGTGTAGCAGTCACTAAACATCTAAGCAGACGGAATGATTTAGCCAGTTGACACCAACCATCTTCTGTTAGGGACCGTTTTATTACTAGCACAGTGGGTACAAAAATAGAATAATCTCTGCAACAGAGATAGGTAATATGGGTAGGCCAGCAATATGGACTCTCACTCACCAAAAATGATTTTAACTACTGCTGTTGTTAGGTTTCCCACCTGTTAACAATGGAAATGAGCTACTGTCTTATGGCTCTCAACATGGCATCATCTTTCTAGGGAAACCACCAGGCTTTTGGTAATGGGTTGATTACTTTGAACCTCTTCCACCCTGCAGAAGCAGTAATTTGTCTAGAAGGGATTTGAGTTGTTTTGCCTTTCTTGAGTGCAGGACTTTACTCAGCACCATTATAAAGACTTAAAGATTGTTTCAACAGTTGGCAGGGATTCTTCATATAATTGTGTCAAACCGAGGGAGTAACTTAAAAGCAAAGGAAATGAAACAAGAGGCTTGTGACCACAAGATCTGCTGGTTCTATTACATGCTATACCACTGGGCAGCTTCCAGCTAGAGTGATGGGACAGCTTTTAGAAGGTGCCAACTTAGAGACAATACCCTTAAGAATGGGGCATTATGCTCCAAGACATGGTATAATCAAGCAGAATCCTATAAGGCCTTCCCAAAATAGACCCCCACCCATGTCCCCCACCTGCCCTTTTGTCATTCGGAATCTGAAGGCTTTACCTCGCCAATTACCAATTACCTCACCACTAATCAATGAGAAGAATGTCCACGAGCTAAAGCCTCCCTGCTCCTTGAACACTGTGATTCCTAACTATCCCTGTCAGGGTGCAGCACACAGTCTTGAAGGCATTAACCTGCTGTGGCCCCCTTTGTCTGACAAAGCAATAAAGCTATTCTTTTCTACTTTACTCCAAACTCTGTCTCCAAGTTTCTATTCAGCACTTGTGAACGGAGACCGAGTTTCAGCCACAATGGTATATTAACTAAATCCATGAATTGAATATTTATTATCCTTAATAGAGAAAATAATAGAGAATATTATTTTATTTATATTATTTTTTCTTTTAATAGAGAAAATACATGCTCTAGAAATCAAGGCTTCAGAGTATGAATAGCTCCTTTCCTTTCCTCTACCAGGTCATTTTCATATTTGGGCTTTTGTTCCTGGATATCTAGGCTCTTCAGGCTAAAGATCCTATTTCACAAAGAGAGAATAGTTCTACCAGGGGAAACAGCAAGAGGGCATTAAACTTTAAGATATGGCTGAAAACAGAGTTATCATTTTGGCAGAGATGTTTGACACTTACCCTTAGGAGAAGCCAGGGGTGCTGTTATGTAGTAGGAGTGGGGAAGACTCTATTTGGCATCCACGTAATTCATTGGAAAATCACTTGGTACCCCCTGACAATTGTAATCATAAATATAAAAGTCAATAAGGAGGGCATGGTCACCAGTGGCTCAGAGCACTTAGAAATGAAGATCTAAGCTACTCCACCGGATAGTATTAGCTCAGAGTGGAAGGAATGAAGGAGGAGTACAAATTATAGAAATGATCCCTGAAAGTATAGTCTTGGTGACGTTTGGCAGAAACCAACACAAGACTGTAGAGCAATAATCCTTCAATTAAAAATAAATAAATTGAATTAAAAAAATGAACAGTAGAGGGGGAAGATGATGAACATTTTTGTGACCACTAGACACCAGTGTGGCAGTGGAAGGCATCTTTATAAGTGTCCCCTAGAGAAGAGATCAATAAGAACCCTGGAGTTCTTCCTAATGGGGTAAACTTATCCAAAGCAATTAGATCTGAGAAGTGTGAGGGACAGACTGGAGTGAATACTATAATACACTTCCAAGATCTTCCTTAAACCATAAGACACATGCTTCTGGAAGTTTTGCCTGATTAAGTTTCATAGCTGGATCCCTCCATAGGAATTATCCTCAGTCAGAGGGTACTGTGGTTACCTAGAAGAATCCTCCCCTTTTTGAGGGCAGTCTGTTGATGTCTCTGAAGAGCGCTTAAAGTTTCGTTTGAGATTAGCTGAAACCTGTTGCAATTGAATCACAGTTAATTTCTGCATTTGTCCAATTCTGATTTTCTCACTCCTGTGAGAACTCCTCAATAAATCTCCTGCATATAAATCTGAGAGCTGTTTCCTGGGGAAATTGAGCCACAACAAGATCTTACTTTAGCACTTATTTCTGTGTGGTGTGTTAAAAGGATCTGATCTTATTTTATTCCATACAGAAAGTTTAGTGCTCCAAAGTTATGGAGAGGCCCATTGATGTGTGATGCCAGTACTATTGTATATCAAGTTGTTATACAATATTTTCCCATCTTTGTCTGTTTATTGATCTATTTTTTTACTGCTGTATTGTTGTTGTTTTAATTATTAATACTATATGTTTATAATAAATATTATCTGTCAGGGCACATTGCCTCTCTTTGTTCATTCAAAAGAATTATCTTAGTTCTTCTTATACTACAATTATGCCATTTGAATTTTAAACTCCGGATTTCAACTTGATAAAAATATTGTTTGGATTTAAATTATGAATGAATGGAATTTATACCAAATTGTTATGGTAAATTGACTTTATAATTTTTTTTCTAATATATATAAATACATGATATATATAATATATATTGCATATATATATGTACATGGATCTCTTCACTTCAGTTGCACGTTCCTGTCTGACTCATTGTGACCCCACGGAAGGCAGCATGCCAGGCCACCCTGTCCATCACCAACTTCTAGAGCATGTTCAAACTCATATCCACAGAGTCAGTGATGCTACCCAACATCTCATCCTCTGTCATACGCTTCTGCCCCTGCTTTCAATCTTTCCCAGCACTAAGGTCTTTTCCAATGAGTCAGTTCATCTCATCAGGTGGTCAAATAATTCAGCACCAGTACTTACAATGAATATTTAGGACTGATTTCCTTTAGGATTAACAGGTTTGATTTTTTTGCAGTCCAAGGGACTCTCAAGAGTCTTCTCCAATACCACAGTTCAAAAGCATCAATTCTTTGGCACTCAGCTTTCCTTACGGTCCAACTCTCACATTCTTACATGACTACTGGAAAAACCAAAAACCCAAAGCTTTGACTAGAAGGACCTTGGTTGGGAAAATAATGTCTCTGCTTTTTAATATGCTGTCTAGCTTGGGCATAGCTTTTCTTCCAAGAACAAATGTCTTTTAATTTCATGGCTGCAGTCACCATCTGCAGTGATTTGAGAGCCCAAGAAAATAAAGTCGATCACTGTTTCCATTGTTTCCTCATCTATTTGCCACGAAGTGATGGGACTGAATATCATGATCTTCATTTTTTGAATAAGTTTTAAGCTAGATTTTTCACTCTCCTCTTTCACTTTCTTCAAGAAGATCTTCAATTCTTCTTCGCTTTCTGCCATAAGGATGGTATCATATGCATATCTGAGGTTATTGATATTTCTCCTGGCAATCCTGATTCTAGCTTGTGCTTCATCCAGCCAAGCATTGCACATGATGTTCTCTGCATATAAGTTAAACAAGCAGGGTGACAATTAACAGCCTTGATGTACTCCTTTCCCAATTTGGAATCAGTTCACTGTTCCATGTCTGATTCTAACTGTTGCTTCTTGACCTGCATACAGATTTCTCAGGAGGCAGGTCAGGTGGTCTGGTATTCCCATCTCTTTCAGAATTTTCCTCAGTTTGGTGTGATCCACACAGTCAACAGCTTTGGCATAGTCAATAAAGCAGAAATAGATGTTTTTTTTTCCCTGGAACTCTCTTGTTTTTTCTATAATCCAACAGATGTTGGCAATTTGATCTCTGGTTCCTTTGCTTTTTCTAAATCCAGCTTGAACATCTGGACCTTCCCAGTTCATGTAGTTCTGAAGCCTCACTTGGAGAATTTTGAGCATTACTTTGCTAGTGTGTAAAATGAGTTCATTTGTGCAGTAGTTTGAACATTCATTGGCATTGCCTTTCTTTGGGATTGGAATGAAAACTGACCTTTTCCAGTCCTGTGGCCACTGCTGAGTTTTCCATATTTACTGGCATATTGACAGCATCATCTTTGAGGACTTGAAATAGCTTAGCTGGAATTCCATCACCTTCACAAGCTTTGTTCATAGTGATCCTTCCTAAGGCTCACTTGGCTTCAGACTCCAGGATGTCTGGCTCTAGGTGAGTATTCATACCATCATGGTTATCTGGGTCATTAGGATCCCTTTTTGTATTGTTTTTCTGTGTATTCTTGCCACTTCTTCTTAACATCTTCTGCTTCTTTTAGGTCCATACTGTTTCTGTTCTTTATTGTGCCCATCTTTTGTATGAAATGTTCCCTTGAAATCTCTACTTTCTTGAAGAGATCTCTAGTCTTTCTCATCCTATTGTTTTACTCTATGTTTTTGCATTGATCATGGCGGAAGGCTTTCTTATCTCTCCTTGCTATTCTTTGGAACTCTGCATTCAGAAGGGTATATCTTTCCTCTTCTCTGTTGCTTTTAGCTTCTCTTTTTTTCTCAGCTATTTGTAAGACCTTCTCAGACAACCATTTTTTCTTTTTGCATTTTTTTTCACCTGGGGATGGTCTTGATCACTGCCTCCTCTACAATGTCATGAACTTCCATTCATAGTTCTTCAGGCACACCTTCCAGCAGATCAGTTGAATCTCTTTGTCACTTCCACTGTATAATTGTAAGGGATTTGATTTAGGTCATACCTGAATGGTCTAGGAAGAAGGCAATGGCACCCCACTCCAGTACTCTTGCCTGGAAAATTCCATGGATGGAGGAGCCTGGTAGGCTGCAGTCCATGGGGTCGCTAAGAGTCGGACACAACTAAGTGACTTCACTTTCACTTTCACTTTGAATGGTCTAGTGGTTTTCCCTACTTTCTTCAATTTCAGTCTGAATTTGGCAATAAGGAGTTCATGATCTGAGCCACAGTCAGCTCCTGGTCTTGTTTTAGCTGACTGTATAGAGCTTCTCCATCGTTGGCTGCAAAGAATATAATCAATCTGATTTCGGTGTTGACCATCTGGTGATGTCCATGTGTAGAGTCTTCTCTTGTGTTGTTGGAAGAGGATGTTTGCTATGACCAGTGCATTCTCTTTGCAGAACTCTATTAGTCTTTACCCTGCTTCATTTTGTACTCCAAGGCCAAACTTGCCTGTTACCCCAGTATCTCTTGGCTTCCTACTTTTGCATTCCAGTCCCCTATAATGAAAAGGTCATCTTTTTTTTGGTGTTAGTTCTAGAAGATCTTGTAGGTCTTCATAGAACCATTCAACTTCAGTTTCTTCAGCATTAGTGGTTGGGGCATAGACTTGGATTACCATGATATTGAATGATTTGCCTTGGAAACAAACAGAGATCATTCTGTCATTTTTGATATTGCATCAAAGTACTGCATTTTGGACTCTTTTTTTTTATTTTTTTACTATGATGGCTACTCCATTTCTTCTAAGGGATTCTTGCCCATAGTCGTAGATATAATGGTCATCTGAATTAAATTCACCTTTTCCAGTCCATTTTAGTTCACTGATTCCTAAAATGTCAATGTTCACTCTTGCCAGCTCCTATTTGACCACTTCAAATTTACCTAATTAATGGACCTAACATTCCATGCAATATTGTTCTTTACAGAATCTAACTTTACTTCCATCACTAGTCACATCCAAATCTGGGTGTTGTTTTCACTTTGGCTCTGTCTCTTCATTCTTTCTGTAGTTATTTCTCCACTCTTCTCCAGTAGCATATTGAGCACCTATTGACCTGGAAAGTTCATCTTTCAGTGTCATAACTTTTTGCTTTTACATACTGTTCATGGGGCTCTCAAGGCAAAAATACTGAAGTGGTTTGCCATTCCCTTCTCCAATGTATGTGTGTGTGTGTACATTATATATATATATATATATATATATATATATATATATATATATAATCTTTTCACTATGCTTGATAAAGGCTTGAAAAAGAACACCAAAAGTAAAAAAAAAAAAAAAAAAGAAGAGATGGAGAAATTGCAAAATATAAACTAAATGAAATGAAAGCTCTAATCTGAAATAGAAAAAATGAAGCAAACTATATAAAAGATTATCATATATTCTAATTGTTTTTAACAGCAATGCTCATAATAAGCATATCTAGATTTTTGGAAGAAAAATAGCATTACATGGGCATTTGTATTTTTTTTTAATTTCCAAGATAATTCTGATATGAATCTGGATTTTAAAAAAATGATTACAGTTTTTTCTATTATATGGCAGTTTTGGTGATATAGAATTCTATATTTTACTGTTGACCAATCATGATACAATGCTATTAAATGAGTAATAGTTACATAGCCATGAGAGTAAAAGATATTTATTAGTTTTCACAATCAATAGTCAGATAAAAAATAAAAGATATTTAAAATTTTGAGCCATAATGGGAACACGATTAACCTAAAAATATAAAATTGAGGGGTCAAGCAGAATGATATGATAAGTGGACATATACACATGTTTTCATCTGTCCAGGTAATATTTGCATTATTAGTCTTTTGGTTGAAGAATTTAACCCATTTCCAATTAAGGTATTTATCAAGTCTATTACCATGTTCTTAATTGCTTTGGGTTTATTTTCTGTAGTTCTTTTCCTTCTCTTATGTTTCCTGCCTAGAGAAGTTCCTTTAGCATTTGTTGTAAAGCTTGTTTGGTGGTGCTGAATTCTCTTAAATTTGCTTATCTGGAAAGCTTTTAATTTTTCCATCAAATCTGCAGAAGAGTCTTGGTGGGTAGAAGTGGTTGTAGTTTTTTTCCCTTCATCACTTAAATATACCGTGCCATTCTCTTCTGGTTTGTAGTGCTTCTGTTGAGAAATCAGCTGATAACCTGATGGGAGTTTCGTTGTATGTTATTTGTTGTTTTTCCTTTGTTACTTTTAATATTTCATCTGTTTTTAATTTTTGTCAGCTTGATTACCACACGTCTCGGTGTGTTCCTCCTTCAGTTTATCCTGCCTGGGACTCTCTGCACTTCCTGGACTTAGTTGACCATTTCCTTTTACACGTTAGGGAAATATTCAACTATTATGTCTTTTAAGTTTTTTTCTGGGGTCCTTACTCTTACTCTTCTCCTTCTGGGACTCCTATAATGCAAATGTTGGTGTGTTTAATGTTATTCCAGAGGTCTCTTCAGTTCAGTTCAGTTCAGTCACTCAGTCGTGTCCGACTCTTTGCGACCCCATGAATTGCAGCATGCAAGGCCTCCCTGTCCATCACCAATTCCTGGAGTTCACTCAAACTCACGTCCATCGAGTCAGTGATACCATCCAGCCATCTCATCCTCTGTTGTCCCCTTCTCCTCCTGCCCCCAATCCCTCCCAGAATCAGAGTCTTTTCCAATGAGTCAACTCTTTGCATGAGGTGGCCAAAGTACTGGAGTTTCAGCTTTAGCATCATTCCTTCCAAAGAATACCCAGGACTGGTCTCCTTTAGGATGGACTGTTTGGATCTCCTTGCAGTCCAAGAGACTCTCAACAGTCTTCTCCAACATCGCAGTTCAAAAGCTTCAATTCTTTAGCACTCAGCTTTCTTCACAGTCCAATTCTCACATCCATACATGACCACTGGAAAAACCATAGCCTTGACTAGATGGACCTTTGTTGGCAAAGTAATATCTCTGCTTTTGAATATGCTATCTAGGTTGGTCATCACTTTCCTTCCAAGGAGTAAGCGTCTTTTAATTTCATGGCTGCAGTCACCATCTGCAGTGATTTTGGAGCCCCCCAAAATAAAGTCTGACACTGTTCCCAGTGTTTCCCCATCTATTTCCCATGAAGTGTTGGGATCAAATGCCATGATCTTTGTTTTCTGAATGTTGAGCTTTAAGTCAACTTTTATACTCTCCTCTTTCACTTTCATCAAGAGGTTTTATAAGTTCCTCTTTACTTTCTGCCATAAGGTGGTGTCATCTGCATATCTGAGGTCTCTTAGGCTGTCTTAATTTTTTTCATTCTTTTTTTCTATATTCTGTTCTGCAGCAATGATTTGCACCATTCTGTCTTCCAGGTCACGTATCTGGTCTTCTGCCTCAGCTGTTCTGCTATTGGTTCCTTCTAGGATATCTTCATCTCTCTTTGTTTGTTTGTTTGTTCCTTTGTTCTTCTAGGTCTTTGGTAAACGTTTCTTGCATCTTCTCCATTCTTTTTCTGAGATTCTGGATCATCTTCACTGTTATTATTCTGAATTTTTTACAGAAGGTTTGCCCATCTCCACTTCATTTAGCTATTTTTCTGGAGTTTTATATTGGCCCTTTATCTGGGACATAACTCTCTTTTTTCATCCTGATTAAATTTCTGTAATGTGATTTTTGTTCTAGCCCCTGTGGGTCTGTGGCTCTTCTAATTTCTTCTGTCTGCTCTCTGGTGGATGAGGTTAAGAGGATTCTATATACTTCCTAATGGGAGGGACAAGGTGGGAAAAACTGGGTCTTGCTCTGGTGAACAAGGCTTTGATTAGTAAAGCTTTAATCCAATTATCTGCTGATGGGTGGGGTTGTACTCCCAGCCCACTAGTTGTTTGGCCTGAGGTGACCCAGCCCTGGAGTTTATAGGCTCTATATAGGGCTAAGAGGACTTTAGCCAAGGAGACACGTTTCAGGGCTGCTGCTGGCAGTGCCTCCATCCCTGTGGTGAGCTCTTGCTGACCCACACCTTCAATGGAGACCCTCCAACACTAGCATGTAGTTTGGGCTCTGTCTCCTGTGTGGTCACTGCTTCTTTCCCCTGGTGTTGGTGCATACAATATTTTGTGCTCTCCAAGAATAGAGTCTCTGTTTCCCCTGGTCCCTGTGGAAGTCCTATAATCAAATCCCATTGGCCATCAAGGTCAGATTCCCAGTCCTTTTGTCAGATTCCCAGGCTGGGAAGCCTGACATGGGGCTCAGAACCGTCACAAAAGTGGTAGAACTTCTTTTGGTATTATTGTTCTCCAGTTTGTGGGTCACCCACCCTGTAGGTAAGGGGTTTGATTTTATCATAATTGTGTCCCTCTTATCATCTCATTGCAGCTTTTTCTTTTCTTTGTGCATGGGGTAACTTTTTTTTTAAATGGGTTCCAGCATCCTCCTGTCAATGGTTGTTCAACAGCTAGTTACAATTTTTGTGCTGTCACGGGAGGAGATGAGTGCACATCTTCTACTCCACCATCTTGAATCATAAGCCAAAAACTGACAACTTTTAATATGAGTCTTCTAATCCATTAACATGGATTAGAATAATCCATGTTATAGCCCATATATATTATATATATATATAATAATCCATATATATTCATGCATACATGAATCCCCAGTGCTTGACTCAAACGACCCCAGTGCACCCACTCACCACCACCCCCCACCCCAGGCACCCCGTGGCTGAGGATAGGACCTCCTGCCTTCCTCCTTTTATATAGCTTCCTTTTATGTTCTCCATTTGGTCTTTTATTTATTTATTTACTGATATCTCTACTTTTTTTAATGTTGTTCTTAGTAGTAGTGCCATTTCTTTTTCTTTCTTTCTGGAATTATTTCTTACCTTGAGGATTCTATTCAAGATCTTCACATTGGATGTTTACCTTCTGAAGGTACACCCAGTAGACTCCCTGACAACTCTGCATTTTTCAGATATCTTATTTATTTCCCTAGTGAAGAGAAGTCAAATTCTAGAGAATAGTAAAGTCCAAGTCAGGCTGGTAGGATGGAGGGGTACAAAAGGCAACATAAGTTAGATTCACAGATGATGAAATGCCAGCTCACTCAGTATTTTTAAGCAGCTGTACTAAATGTAAAAAGGTTGTATTACTTTGCAACCATCTTGGTTCTTGGATGCTTTGCTGTATTGATTTGATGGCAGCCCATTTTCGATTTTTCAAAAAGCAAAGAAAAATCACATAAAATGTAATAGATCTTGCCTGCAGTGAAATAAAAGACTTCTTCAGAGATCTTAGCTTCTCTAAAATTACATGGAACCTAATGTTCTAAAATTGATATGTGTGGAGAAAATCACTCCTACTCCTCTTTTTGATTTGGTATTAAAATACTTGAAAAGAATGAGCATTGGCATGTAAGACAGCTGGGCCAAGATTTCACAGTGGAAGTAAGGGGAAGTAAGAAGAGATTTTTTGGTCTAGTACACTGTCATAGAATTAACACATATGGTCTTTAGATATACATTTTTAGTATCACATGCTGAGGTAAACATTAAGTCATTACTGATATGATGACTCAGTAAATATTTTATTACTGTCTTCCTTGAGATGAGGAAAATGTCTAGGATTTTGAAATATATTCATAGCTGTGTAAATCTGTTCTTGGAAGTTATTTGAAATTCCCCTTCCAGTTATGATAATGTATAAGCATTTGTACTTACCTTTGCCGGGAGAAATATCAATAACCTCAGATATGCAGATGACACCACCCTTATGGCAGAAAGTGAAGAGGAACTAAAAAGCCTCTTGATGAAAGTGAAAGTGGAGAGTGAAAAAGTTGGCTTAAAGCTCAACATTCAGAAAACGAAGATCATGGCATCCTGTCCCATCACTTCATGGGAAATAGATGGGGAAACAGTGGAAACAGTGTCAGACTTTATTTTTGGGGGGCTCCAAAATCACTGCAGATGGTGATTGCAGCCATGAAATTAAAAGACACTTACTCCTTGGAAGGAAAGTTATGACCAACCTAGATAGCATATTCCAAAGCAGAGACATTACTTGGCCAACAAAGGTCCATCTAGTCAAGGCTATGGTTTTTCCTGTGGCCATGTATGGATGTGAGAGTTGGACTGTGAAGAAAGCTGAGCGCCGAAGAATTGATGCTTTTGAACTGTGGTGTTGGAGAAGACTCTTGAGAGTCCCTTGGACTGCAAAGAGATCCAACCAGTCCATTCTGAAGGAGATCGGCCCTGGGATTTCTTTGGAAGGAATGATGCTAAAGCTGAAACTCCAGTACTTTGGCCACCTCATGCAAAGAATTGACTCATTGGAAAAGACTCTGATGCTGGGAGGGATTGGGGGCAGGAGGAGAAGGGGACAACAGAGGATGAGATGGCTGGATGGCATCACTGATTCGATGGACGTGAGTCTGAGTGAACTCTGGGAGTTGGTGATGGACAGGGAGGCCTGGCGTGCTGTGATTCAAGGGGTTGCAGGGAGTCGGACACGACTGAACGACTGAAGTGAACTGAACTGAACTCCCACCAAAAAAAAACAAAACAAAAGAAAAAAAAACTAGAAAATCTCGGTACTATATGCAGCAACTTTTTCAGACATCAGAAAAATAGAACTTCAAACTGATCTCTGAGAAAAGGGGAAAAAAGATGAATCCTATCATTTTATTGACCTAAATTTCTTCATGGAAGAAGCTATTACACTAATAAACAGTAGGTCAAAGAGAGGAACCAGTAATCTTGCTGAGCTGAAGAGACAGAAGTAGGACTCCAAGGACTTTGAAGTGGCCAGAATTTTCAGAGCAGAGTACTGCAGAGGAGCAAGCTATGAGGAAAGGATTCCAGACATGTACATGGGCAACATATTAAATCTTTAGACTGAGAACATTTTTCACAAGAATTCAGCATGAGGCCAGGAAAACAAAGACTCTTAAGGAAAGAATAATTACTGAGGAGTATGATGTCTGCTTGTACAGGTAACATGGATATACATGGCTAATTTATCATGCCAATCTTAATTTTGGAAATGCAAGAGATGAAATCCTGAGTTGTGTGTGACTTTGTGACCCCCATGGATTACAGCATGCCATGCTTCCCTGTCCATCACCCACTCCTGGAGCTTAGATAAACTCATGTCTGTTGAGTTGGTGATGCTATTCAACCATCTCATCCTCTGTCATCCCCTTCTCCTCATGCCTTCAATCTTTGCCAGCATCAGGGTCTTCTCCAAAGAGTCAGTTCTTCACAATCAGGTGGTCAAAGTATTGGAGTTTCAGATTCAACATTAGTTCCTTCAAAGCATATTCAGGGTTTATTTCCTTAGGATTGACTGATTGGATCTCCTTGCAGTCCAAGGGACTCTCAAGAGTCTTCTCCAACACCACACTTCAAAAGCATCAATTCTTCAGCTTTCTTTACAGTCCAACTCTTATATCCGTTTGTGACTACTGGAAAAACCATAGCTTTGATTAGATGGACCTTTGTTGGCAAAATAATGTCTCTGTTTTTAATATGCTGTCTAGGCTGGGCATAGCTTTTCTTTCAGGGAACAAGAGTCTTTTATTTCATGACTGCAGTCACCATCTGCAGTGATTTTGGAGCCCAGGATAATAAAATTGGTCCCTGTTTCTATTGTTTCCTCATCTCTTTTCCATGAAGTTATGGAACTGGATACCATGATCTCAGATTTTTGGACATTGAGTATTAAGCCAGCCTTTTTACTCTCTTCTTTTACTTTCATCAAGAGGCTCTTCAGTTTCTCTTCATTTTCTGTCATAAGGATGGTGTCATCTGCATATCTGAGGTTACTGATATTTCTCCCAGCAGTCTTGATTCCAGCTTGTGCTTCATCCAGCCCAGCATTTCTCATGATGTTCTCTGTATAGAAGTTAAATAAGCAGGGTGACAACATACAGCCTTGATGTACTCGTTTCCTGATTTGGCACCAGTCTGTTGTTCCATGTCTGGTTCTAACTGCTGATTCTTACCTGCATACAGATTTCTTGGGAGGCAGGTAAGGTGGTCTGGCCATCTCTTGAAGAATTTTCCACAGTTTGTTGTGATCTGCACAGTCAAAGGCTTTGGCATAATCAATAAAGCAGCAGATTTTTTTTCTGGAATTTTCTTGCTTTTTTGATGATCCAATGGATGTTGGAAATTTGATCTCTGGTTCCTCTGCCTTTTCTAAATCCAACTTGAACATTTGGAAGTTCATGGTTCATGTACTGTTGAAGCCTTGCTTGGAGAATTTTGAGCCTTACTTTGCCAGTGTATGAGATGAGTGCAATTGTGTGGTAGTGTGAACATTCTTTAGCATTGCCCTTCTTTGGGATTGGAATGAAAACTGACTGTTTACAGTCCTGCCACTGATGAGGTTTCCAAATTTGCTGGCATATTGAATGCAGCACTTTCACAGCATCATCTTTTAGGCTTTGAAATAGCTCGCCTGAAATTCTATCACCTCCACTAGCTTTGTTCATAGTGATGCTTCTTAAGGCCCACTTGACTTCTGACTACAGGATGTCTGGCTCCTGGAGGGATCACACCACCTATTACTCAACTATTGCTGAGATATAGTATACAATTAATTTATTATTAATCCATGATATATTCCTTCCCTACATTCCATCAGACACATGAATATAGTTAACTAGAAGATGGCAGCCTGGCTACTCTGATGTTATATGTGCTTTTTAAGCCAAGGTTTTAATAATTTATGAAATATATCTTTGGACCTTTTTTAATACTTGTCAAGTGTAGGCCTGTCTTCTGGATCTCCTTCCCAAAAATCTCTGAAAAAAAAAGAAAAAGAAAAAGAAGAAGAAGAAGAAAGAGAAGATTTAGAAGCTACAATAAAACCTTTCAAAGAAAAACTCCACAATATTCAGATTTTTGTGGCTTTTAGAACTTCAGAGATTGAGTCAGACTTGTATAAAGTTCAACTTCCCAAAAGAATTCCTTACTTACAAACAACACAACTTAATTGTCTAAGTGTAAGCAGAACGTTTAAAATAACAGTAACTATAAACTATTTCTAAGCACCTTCAATACCCTCAAGTACTTCAGAAATAATTAATTTACATACAATTGATATGATAATTATGGTTAATTCATGAATAATTCTTATCTATTTGTTCAATCAGTTCCCTAAGGATTTTTATTAGTCAACATATTGTTAGCCGGAAGAGTTTGAGTTACTTCAGACTTGGCAGCAAATGAAGAAAACGAAATGATGAAATAGTTGGTGCCTTTCATCTTTGTCAAGTGAACTTGGACGTTTATTTCCCTTTTCTTCAGTGACTATCCCGTCTTGTTTGGTACCTTTTTGCTTAGGACCCATGACCATTATGTCTGTTGAAATGTGAAAGTGTTTGTCACTCAGTCGTGACTGACTCTTGCAACCCCAAGGACTGTAGCCCGCCAGGCTTCTCTGTCCATGGAATCCTCCAGGCAAGAATACTGGAGTGGGTATCCACTCTCTTCTACAGGGGATCTTTCTGACCTAGGGAAAGAAACTGGATCTCCTGCATTGCAGGCAGATTCTTTACCATCTGAACGACCAAGTTGGATATGTCTGCTGAAAATATTCCCCAAAGAGACCACAGAGTGGTTTTTTGAAGACATAATTAGTTACAAAATTAAGGTTTCCATCTTATGGGGTCTGGACTCACTAAAATAGGTAACCTTTAGTACAGCTAATATCTTATTTTTTGAAAAGGGCAAAAGCAGGAAGGTCACTCTGACCTCCCATCACCCCCCGCATCCTTCTTTGAAGAAGAAGAAAAATATGTGAAAGATTCACTCCCTGTAACAGAATGAAAGACAACATTCTTATTACCAGAGATGGGGAAATCTGCAGGAACAAACCTTGTTAAACTCACCCTTACCTTCCTGGTTATTTCTTCACCACCCGTACCCCAAACTGCTTTGGCCAATTCTTCACAAACTTACTATTTCTTTTTCTAAGAGGAATAAGATAACAGCTTCCTGTTCTAGTCACTTCTTCAGGTCTTTATTCTCTTGAGAAGGCTCCCCATACATGTAAAAATTCAATAAAATTTGTGTGCTTTTCTCTTGTTAATCTTTGCCAATTTGATTATCCCAGGGACTGTAAAGGGGCCTAAGAAAACTCTGCTTCAAATCTCTCCAGCTCACAATTTAATCCAAAATTTAGGGCAGGAAAAAACCCCTAAACCTTATCCAATACATTTTCCTCCTCTAGTGACTATTTGGAAGCCTTTCATTGACAAAAAAAAAAAAAAAATGTGGCGCTCCTATCTTGCTAGAATCCTAAGCATGAATTTAGCTTGATTATTGGTTAATCCAGTATTAGCCACTTTAGTGGCCAACATGACAAGTTTTTGGCAGATAATGTCCTGAACCAGCATTTAACCTTTGGAAATAGATACCTATGGCTTTGGGTGCAGATTGCTATAAGGGTGGCTTTACCTGTAGCCCAGCTGCATAAATCTATAGTAGATACTGAACGCAAGGAAGTGTGTTTTTATCAGTCCAGTCTCTCTTATAAAATTTACCTGTGCTTTCCTAGTACTCCAGTGTTTGAAACTGTTGTGCCCTTGTTGTATGAAAATGACAAGGCTGAACTGTGCTTTGAGTTGTTTATTTGAAGGAAGTGAAAGTTTACAGATCCAGTCACTCTTTTCTTTCCTGTTCCTCTTATAAAAGGTAGCATGCATCCTTGAGACAGATGAATCAGAATGGAGTTTATTGAATGCTCCCCATGTGTAAGGCATATGCCAGGCAGTCAGGAGATATGGAGAGACCGGTTTGAATTCTGCCCCTGATAAGCTATTGTGGAGGCTTTCCTGCCCCTAAAGATAAAGTTGGTGTGAATTACCAGTGTCCACTCCTGGGAGATTAGATTCTCATGATCTACTTTGCCACCAGCTCCTGTGTCTATATTTCCTACATCCTTATACCTTGCATTAACATATATGTGAAATTCAATCCCTTGTTTAGTTTACATAGTAAATCAGCTTCCAACAAGTGTCCATAAGATTGATCCTGAATATTTGGAAGTGACAATGAAGTTATAGTGTGCTGAGATCAGACTTCTACAACAACTTTCTTTTTCTTCTCCCTGATTTTGTACTCTCCTCTCCATCGAAGCAAAACAAAATGTCCTTCCTCTCTCATGCATGTGGTTTTAGTGATCACCATTTATTGATTCAACTTGTCTTTGAGAGTCTCATTGAAAACATCAAGAAATAATTTTTCCTTGTAATACTGTTCTTCCCTAGAGGAATTCTGATGAATACATTTCTCTCCCCTTCATTATAGGAGAAGGCAATGGCAACCCACTCCAGTACTCTTGCCTGGAAAATCCCATGGGCAGAGGAGCCTGGTAGGCTGCAGTCCATGGGGATGTGAAGAGTTGGACATGACTGAGGGACTTCACCTTCACTTTTCACTTTCATGCATTGGAGAAGGAAATGGCAACCCACTCCAGTGTTCTTGCCTGGAGAATCCCAGGAACGGGGGAGCCTGGTGGGCTGCCATCTATGGGGTTGCACAGAGTCGGACACGACTGAAGCAACTTAGCAGCAGTAGCAGCAGTAACATTATAGGAGTAGGAGAGAGACATTTTAAAAGGTAGATCTGATTATTTAGAGAAAGCTTTTTACTACTGCTCAAAAAAACAAAACAAAACAAAACTCCCACATGCTATACTCCCAACTCCTCCCAATAGCATTCCAATCAAGGCTCTAATTTATCACCTTCTCTTTCCTCCACCTGAACAGTTAAGTGCCACTTGTGAAACATCTCCCAATCTTACAGATGTTGCCTCCATAAAATCATATTTTCAAAACTCAATTGGATCCTTAGCTTCTCCTATTAATCCCTTGAGTTGTACTTAGCCTCCTCTCCCTCAACTGTGAATCCAAATTGGCACAAATTTTATCAAACTCTCCATTCAGTTTCAGGCCACTTCCACTGAGAAAACTGAGGCCATAATATATAATCTCTCTTAACTGGAGATCTCTCACCTATGAGATAATGTAGATAAACCATTCACACTTACTCTTTTCCTCTAATTTTGAGGATGAAGGGTACCTCTTGTAGTTCCTGGATATAATACCATCCAGGCCTTAATCTGTCAATGACTCCCACTGTCACTTAATTTTGTTCAGGGACAAGCATCTTCTCTTAACTCAAACACTGTAATAACTTTTGACTCTTCTAACCACTATTCTTATTCATATTAACTCTACACTCCACAGGATCTCTGTAAAACCAGATCTGAATATGGAGTTATCCTTTTCAAAAATTTTTAATGACTCCCTTTCACTGTAGATAAAGTCCAAGCTTATTTACATGGTATGCAAGCTCTTCATGGTGTTGAATCTCATTTTTGGGCACTCCCAGTCTCCCATTTTATGCCCCAGACAAATAGGACACCAATGGTTCCTGCACTTATCATGTCATTCTTGCCTGAACGCCCTTGTTTATACCTGTTTATGACCTTCCCAACTTTCCCATGGTACGCCACACTGAATAACACATTTCATTTGCTTAATTAATTTCTGCTTACTTTACTGGAGTCATTTAAAATGTCACACTAAAACTCTTTCTTTTTTTGCTGTAATAATATCCTATGGCTCTCCATCACCTATTTTTATCTGCTATTTTCTAATTCTGTCTTTAATCTGGGCCCCACAACTATACTACCACACATACCTTATAGATCCTTGAGGGTAGAAACTACATTTTTTCCCAACCTTGATCTACCAAATCCTTTATTGTATTGCAGTGTGAAACTCTCAATTTTTACTATGAAATATTTCATCCATACCAGACACAAGTGCTCATAAAGAAAGAATATTAATAGAATTAATACCACCTGGGTTAATAAATAGTGGCCAAGACCTGAGTGAATCCCTGGTAGCAATAAAGTTCACCAATCTGGGCATCTGGCCCAGCTGCAATGTGGAAAAGGTCCTTGCACTAAAGTAGAAATTATGTCCACAGGGAGTAGGCCACTCTATATACTTCTTCTTCTAAGATTGCTATGTTCTATATCTAGGTCTCAGGAGTAATCAACCTGAACATACATCTATATAGTGAGATCAGGGTTCTTGGCTAATACAGCAAGGAAAAATGGAAACTTTGCTTGTAAATAGCCAAGACAAGTCAATCACAGATAACAATCTGGGCTAGGCTTATTAGTATCCTTGGCCATAAAAAGTAATTGGGACCTGACATGCCCTCCTACCATTAAAATGATAAGAAACACTATAAAACTTGAAAAATATAAGCAAATGGTTTCATACACTGGACAACAAACAGCGCAAGACCAAGAAAAGGAAAAAAATGAAGTGAGCCCTATGAGCTCTCCAACTTGTCCCTGAAGGCACTTTCTGAAATATGGTGAGGAGAGAATTAAACAAAGCACAATATGACAGTCTCACTAAGTTGAGGTGACAGATATCAGATTTAGAAGAGGCTAAATCATTTGAAATTTGAACTGATGAGAAACTGAAACAGAAGGAAAGCAGAGGAATTGCTCCAGAAATCTGTAAGAGTTACCCTAGAGTCTCCTGGCGAATACTGAGCTACACATGCAGAGAATAAACCTCTGTAAAGCTGGTCAGAGAATGACTGAAGATCTGTAAGCTGAGTAATGATCATTGCTCTCACAGGGCTGGGAGATATTTGAGCTCCAGTATCTTTGTCTGGGTATAGCCTTGGTGGCTCAGATGGTGAAGAATCTGCCTGCAATGAAGAGAACCAGGTTCGAGCCCTGGGTCGGGAAGATTTCCTGGAGAAGGAAACAGCACCTCACTCCAGTATTCTTGCCTGGAGAATCCCATGGACAGAGTAGCCTGGTGGGCTACAGTCCATGGAGTCACATAGAGTCAGACACAACTGAGCAACTAAGCACACACACAAACCATGGTAGAGAGTCTTCATTGAATTTCCTGTGTATTCAATGGAGACCCCAGAAATATCATGCTTTAAGAGTGGAGCTAAACAACCCATAGTGGTGTTAAGATTACTTTTCACCTTCACTAACCAAGCCCCCCACCCCCCAAAAATGAGTTACATTGATCTGAAAGTAGCTAAAATGATCTGAAAGTCAGTATTAGTCACTCAGTCTTGTCCAACTCTTTGCAACCCCATGGATTGTACCCCACTGGGCTCCTCTGTCCATGGAATTCTCCAGGCAAGAGTACTGAAGTGGGTTGTCATTTCTTTCTCCGGGGGATTTTCCTGATCCAGAACTCAAATCAGGCTCTCCTGCATTGCAGTCAGATTCTTTATCACCATATGAGTTGTCAGGGAAGCCCAACACTAACTTAAGTGTCTACCAAAATGATTCAACTGTCTTTAAAAGACAATGAAACACAGACACAGAAAAAAGTAAACTTTGCTATGTCCAAAATTCAATACAAATTTACAAGACATGTAAGCCAGCAGAAAAAGAGACTCATATGTAAGAAAAATGTCAATTAATAGAAATATACCTTGAAATTATAGGGATGATGGGTTTTAGCTGGTTTTAAAAAGTGATTATATATATGCTTATAAATATGATAGAAATAAAAAATATAAAAAGATTATTTTATATAAAATCATTTTTATATAATGTATATAATTAAGAAATTAAAAAATCACATGGAACTTTTAGAGCTGAAAAAGATAATAGCTAAAATATTTTGTGGATAGGTTTAATGGAGCTTTTAAACACTGCTGAAGAAAAGATCAATGAACTTAAGACATAAAAATCAATAGAAACTATCCAAACTGATATATAAGAAGGAAGAAAAGACTGAAAAAATGAACAGGGTTTCAATGTCCCATGGTACAATAGTAAATAGTCTAAAACATGGGTAATTGAAATTCTGAATAGGGAAGGGAAAACTGGAAATACTTGACAAATTAATGAATGAAAATTTTCCAAATTTGATAAAACTATTAACTCACAGATTCAAGAATTCAACAAACACCAAGCATGATAAGCACACAAAAACCTTCATATGCCACATCATAATCAAATTGTTGAAAATCAGTGATGAAGAGAAAATCTTAAAATCAATCAGAAGAAACAAAATATGATTGCAGATCTCTTTCCAGAAAAAATTGCAATCCAGATGATGTGCAATGACATCTTTAAAGTGTTGAAAAAATTTCCTTTCAAACTAGAATTCTATATTCAGAGAAAATATATTTCAGAAGTTAAGGAAAATGAAATTCTATTCCAGACAAAGATGAGAAATTATCAGCATATTGGTACTATAGTTTCCACAGATAGGAAAATTATACTAGAGAGGGAATTGAATCCTATTGAAGGAATGAAAATGCTGGAAAAGGTGAATATGTGGTATATATACAGTTTTTTTTTTATTTTAAAAGTTTCTTCAAAATATAATTGATTTCTTAAAGAAAAAATAAATAGCAATTTATTAGACCCAGGGAACTGAGGAGGGTACACAAGACAGTTTTCACACAGCATAATTCTTAGTTCAAAGGAGGCTGTTGATCACTGTAAGACGGGATGAGTGTCATGATAGACAAGCACGGGGGGCACGGTTGATCCATCTTGCACAGAAACAAAAGGAGACTTCAGAATATCTCTTTGCATTTTCAATGTGGGGACAAAAAAAAAAAAGAAAACCACTATTATCTTCCAATGATCTCTAAAATTTAGCTCTTTGCCCTTTGAAGCCCAAACCTGAATTACTTGATATTTACATTAAATCATTCCTTAGCAACCACTCCATATATATGGAGAATTGCACAAAATTGCTTTAATAGAGCTGAAAATTTAACAAATCTCAGCTATATCAAAATATTATTATACAAACATATCTCAAAGATTTTTTAAAAATTAAATTTATAGTCACCACACATCATTTCAAAATGGCCAGTGATGTATTAGCGATTGTAAATTTTTCAAAATAATAAAAAAGAATACAACTTACACTAACAAATATTTGCTATGGTTGCTTACTGAACATATTGTAACAGGTTATTAGCCAGTACAGAGTAGCAGTTGGGAAGAAGGCTTTGTTAGGGATCCATGGTCAGACAATGTGTCAGGGATTCAGGGGTTCAGTTTTGCTGTTGTTGTTGTTTAGTCACTAAGTAATGTTGAACTCCTTTGTGACCCCTGTGAACCGGAGCCCTCTAGGCTTCTCTGTCCAGGGGATTTCCCAGGCAAGAATAATGAAGTGGGCTGCCATTTCTTTCTCTAGGGGGTCTTCCTGACCCAGGGATTGAACCTGGGTCAATCACCCAGATTTCCTGTCCATCACCAACTCCTATATTGCAGGCAGATTCTATACCACTGAGACACCCAGAAAGCCCACTCCAGATATATGAGAGACTTTAAGTAGACAAATTCATAGAGACAAAAGGTAGAATGGTAGATGCATGGGTACAGAGTTTCAGTCTGGGATGGTGAAAAATCTGGAAGCAGATCATGGTGATGGTAGCACAACAACATGAATGCAATAAATGCCCCTGAATTGTGCACTTAAAGTGGTTAAAATTATACATTTTATATTATGTCTATTTTATCACAGTAATATATATATATATGTATAAGCACTCATTTTTATTTAATATTAATAAACACCTACTATTAGAGTTGGCCAAATAAAAATACGAGACACTCAGAGAAATCTGAATGTCATAAAAATCAGTTTTTTAGTGTAAATGTGTAACTTGAATATATGGAACCTACTTATATTTAAAAAGTATTTGTTTTCTGAAACGGAGCATATTTATACCAAAAATATCATTGCTTATATGAAATTCAAATTTCATTGGGAATCCTGTAGTTCTACATGCCAAGCATCGAAAAATTCAGTTCAGTTCAGTCACACAATCGTGTCTGACTCTTTGGGACCCCATGGACTGCAGAGCACCAGGCTTTCCTGTCCATCACCAACCCCCAGAGCTTCCTCAATCTCATGGCCATCCAGTCGGTGATGTCATCCATCCTGTCAACTCATCTTCTGATGTCAGCTCATCCTCTATCATCCTCTTCTCCTCCTGCCTTCAATCTTTCCCAGCATCAGGGTCTTTTCCAGTGTCACAACAGGTGGTCAAAGTATTGGAGCTTCAGCTTCAACATCACTCCCTCCAATAAATATTCAGGACTGATTTCCTTTAGGATGGACTGGTTGGATCTCCTTGCAGTCCAAGACTCGCAAGAGTCTTCTCCAACACCACAGTTCAAAAGCATCTATTCTTTAATGCTCAGCTTTCCTTATGGTCCAACTCTCACATCTGTACATGACTACTGGAAAAACCGTGGCTTTGACTATATGGACATTTGCTGGTAAAATAATGTCCCTGCTTTTTAATAGGCTGTTTAAGTTGGTTATAGCTTTTCTTCCAAAGAGCAAGCATCTTTTAATTTCATGGCTGCAGTCACTGTCTTCAGTGATTTTGGAGCCCAAGAAAATAAAGTCTGTGACTGTTTCCATTGTTTCCCCTTCTATTTGCCACGAAGTAATGGGGCCAGATGCCATGATCTTTGTTTTTTGAATGTTTAGTGTTAAACCAGCTTTTTCAGTCTCCTCTCTCACTTTCATCAAGAGGCTCTTTAGTTCCTCTTCACTTTCTGCCACAAGGGTGGTGTCATCTGAATATCTGAGATTATCAATATTTCCCCCTGCAACTTTGATTCCAGCTTATGCCTCATCCAGTCTGGTATTTCTCATGATGTACTCTGCATACAAGTTAAATAAGCAAGGTGACAATATACAGCTTTGGCGTACTTCTTTCCCAATTTGGAACCAGTCTGGCATTCCATGTCCAGTTCTAACTGTTTCTTCTTGACTTGTGTACAGATTTTCCAGGACTCAAGTAAGGTAATCTGATATTCCCATCTCTTTAAGATTTACCATGGTTTGTTGTGATCTACACAGTCCCAGGTAACTCAGCTGGTAAAGAATCCACCTGCAATGTAGGAGACCATAGTTTGATTCCTTGGTCTGGAAGATCTGCTGGAGAAGAGATGAGCTACCCACTCCAGTATTCTTGGGCTTCCCTGGTGGCTCAGCTGGTAAAGAATCTAACTGTAAAACAGGAGACCTGGGTTTTGATCCCTGGGTTGGTAAGATCCCCTGGTGAAGGATCCAGTATTCTGGCCTGGAAAATTCCATGGACTGTATAGTCCATGGGGTAGCAAAGAGTTGGACACGACCGAGTGACTTTCACACAGTCAAAGGCTTTAGCATTAGTCAATGAAGCAGAAGTAGAAGTTTTTCTGGAACTCTTTTGCTTTCTCTATGATCCAGCGGATGTTGGCAATTTGATCTCTGGTTCCCCTGCCTTTTCTAAATCCAGCTTGAATATCTGGAAGTTCTCCATTGATGTACTGCTGAAGCCTATCTTGTAAAATTCTAGCATGTGAGATGAGTGCAACTGTGCAGTAGTTTGAACATTCTTTGGCAATTTCTTTCTTTGGTATTGGAATGAAGACTGACCTTTTCCAGTCCTGTGGCCACTCCTGGGTTTTCCAAATTTGCTGGCATATTGAGTGAAGCACTCAAGCAGCATTATCTTTTAGAATTTTAAATAATTCAGCTGGAATTCCATCACTTCCACTAGCTTCATTTCTAGTGATGCTTCCTAAGGTCCACTTGACTTTGCACTCCAGGATGTTTTCCTCTGTTTCTTTGCATTGATCACTTAGGAAGACTTTCTTATCTCTCCTTGCTATTCTTTGGAACTCAAATGGATATATTTTTCCTTTTCTCCTTTGCCTTTTGCTTTTCTTCCTTTCTCAGCTATTTGTAAGTCTTCCTCACACAACCATTTTGCCTTTTGCATTTCTTCCTCTTGGGTATGGTTTTGATCACTGCCTTCTGTACAATGCTATGAACCTCTGTCCATAGTTCTTCAGGCACTCTATCAGATCTAATCCCTTGAATGTGTTTGTCACTTCCACTGTATAATCGTAAGGAATTTGATTTAGGTCATACCTGAATGGTCCAATGGTTTTCCCTACTTTCTTCAATTTAATTCTGAATTTTGCAATAAGCAGTTCATAATCAGAGCCATAGTCAGTTCCTGGTCTTGTTTATGTTGACTGTAAAGAGCTTCTCCAGCTTCAGATACAAAGAATATAATCAATCTGATTTTGGTACTGACCATCTGGTTATGTCCATGAACTTACTATTTATCAGATATTATGCTAGAGGCTGAAATATGTGGGGTATGAGATAGAATTCTGGCATTTGGGTAGTTTTGTTAAGTTGTGGTGATGCTTAGCCATATTAACAATATGAATTCTGTCTTTATACTGGAGAAGGCAATGGCAACCAAATGTTATTAAATATAACAGTGACACAGCTTCAAAAATTCTTGAAGTTTTAATTTTTAAGTGATTAGGAAAAAGAAAGCTAACAATTAAAAAAAAAAAAAAAAAACAAGAAAAGATCTATGAATTCATTTCCAGTTTTTCCAGTGTTTACTTGTAGCATTTTCAGTGTTGTGTAATTTTTTTCTCGTTCTTATTTAAAAAATACAATTAAAAGGAAACATTTTAAAGCTTATTTCTTTATAAGAAAAACAGAATAAGTTATGCTTCTAACCTTATTTTTGAATTTTAAAGTTTGTATTTATGATGTGTGTGTGTATATATATATATATATATTTAGTTAAAAAATGACAGACTCCACTCTTGTTCAGCTGGTAATACCACTAATCTCTTGCCCGTGTATAATTTCTACTTCCTGCAACCTATCCCTGATGGATTAATCTTCTTAGTACAAGCTCTGATATTGTTCCTTCCTCCCCTAGATTTTCAGTGGTTCCTATTTTAGAATAATACATGAATTCTTTGGCTTGGGTCTCAAGTTTCTTCAAAGTTCATTCCTTTTCTCACCTCACTTTACTTTCCCATTCTTTTCTCACTCCTCTAGTGAACTCTATCTTCAGGACACTGAATGATTTTCCCTTCAGTGTGTTTCCATCCTTTGACCTCTGCCAAGACTCTGCCTGTTCTCCAGCTCAGTTTTTTCCTTGAATCTTTTCCATTTTAACATAGTGAGTTAAAGTGGTTTTTGCTTTGTTTGCTTTGTTTTCCTGAGACCTACTGAAAGGTACCTTACTTGCAACCTAATGCACATATATATGTACATAAAACAACAAAGAAGCAAAATTTTCCTGAAAATGTTATCCCTTACTTTGAGTCATAGAAAACTTCTTTTTGATTGTTTTGTGTTCTTTCCTTTATCATTCCATATCACTAAAAGAAAATGCTAATCTCATCCCACTAAATTGATTTCTTGACCCAGTTATGGGTTACTGTTCTATTCTCCAGTTGGAAACACTACCTTAATGCCTATCTAAAATGTCCCCTCCTATACGAAGACGTTTATCCCCCTAATCAGAAACAGCTTTTCTTTTCTTTCTACGCTGATAAGGGCTTTCACTACTTGATGCACTTAATTAACACAAAATCTGACATTATAGCTATGTGTGTCCATTTTATGCCTTCTTGTAAGATTGCAAACTTCCCAAGAGTAAGGCTAATATTTTATTTATTTTGTGTCCTATTTGATACAATATTCTAGAGTCTCATAGGAAGTTAATCAAATGAAAGAAAGCAGATATTAATCTTTATATGACTCATCTAGTCTACTCTGAAAGACTTGCCTCCTCTTCAGCTGTATCTGATTTAGGGGCATGATGACAAAATTTATTAAGGTGTTCTCTATTATCTGTAATCACTTAGTGCTGCTCTTGAGTAATTCATCCAGGCACTGCCAATTCTTACAGAGCATCCAATGCTAGGTCATATTTCTATGTTTGTTCCTTAAATGGGGTAGTACTTCTTATAGTACTTCTGAATCTGATCTGATGCAGGGTGAGGCTGAGAAATCCAATCCTAGTTTTATAGCAGGTAGGAGGAGTCCTGGTATATTAATATCTTCAATCTCTCTTATTAGAACAAAATAATTAAAGGTATGTTAATAATAGGGGAAAATGAAAAGAAAAGCAAACCACTAGAACAGAGAATACATTTTTCAGAAAAGTAGTACTCAATAATATGAAAACATTCAAAGGGGGAAATCCTTTAAATATTGTTTTAAAAAAAACTTCAAAGAGGATACCCAAGTCATGCAACTGTTTTTTAACATGAAAATCTTCAAAGAATACATTTCTCATGCAAAGCTTAAAATTCCCAAAGGGGGCTCCCTCTGAAGTAAAACACTTTGAAGGTGAAATCTCTTCAATTATATGAGTTTTTTCAAAGAGAAAACCTTTTCCAAATTTTTTTTAAGCCAGGGACATTCTTTAAGGAGAAATTATTTCTGAAGTAGCAAAATTGCCTTTTCAGTGATGTGTGTAGTTTCAGATTCCTCCAGGTGAAGCTTTTAAAAATAATGAAAATAAAATACGACCAGTAATATAGTCTACATTAAGTTTGGCAAGAGAAAGTAAGTTCTTGTCAACAATGTCTGTAATATACTTCATTTTAATGTTATTTAAAATGTAAATGCCTTAAGATTGTTAGATATATTGATTTAATTAAAATAAGGGAAACAAAATGATTTTTTCCTAGGATCTTCCTTTTGGTTCAAAAAGGTAGCAAGAAGAAGCTTATTATGTGTGGTTAGACTTAATTTCTAAGTTTTATACTTAATGTAACCTTTGATGTGATATTACCAGCAGTTTCTCTTCAACTACCTATTGTAAAGCTAATTTTGCAGGTTGCTATGACATCTGAAGAGAAAAATTGCCAGACGTTTTGGGTCAGATCCATTGCCCAGAGAACTCAGTATTCTGTTAGTCATACCGGATGACATGGTTTTGTTGCCTGGCCATTTATATGTTTATTCATCAACAAATACTTATTGCATTTACAATATGCCATTTATTATACTCTGTCATTACTCATGACATCAATATAAGAAACTTGGATGTTTGCCCACCAAATAGTCTCTTTCTCATTTTCTTTTCTCCAGAAGTTTCTGAGATTAGTCACTAGAAGGACCAAAAGAGGGGCAGGTGTTTTCACCCTCACAATTAATTTAGGTCTTGACCTCCAAGGTCAAACTGGAGGTCAAGCTTGACCTCAAGCTGGACTAGGCATCCAACTTATCTTTGTATCTCTAGTGCGTGTATTCCATTGCTTTGGTAAACAAAAGAACTATGTACCAGGATTTCTAGGCTTAGAACAACCCAATACTCGCACCAGTTTGACAGGTGTTGTGTGTGATACAAAATATTCACTTTGTTTTGTAAAATAGCAGCATCATTTGGAATACAAAAATTAATGGACTAGCATACTTCACCTCTGTGAGGTTCTGCCTCCAAATCTATATACTTAGTCTAATCATGACACAGTAGATGTATTCAAATTAAAAGAGTCTATAGAATTATTGACCACAAATCTTCACAAGTGTCTGTTAGTCAAGATCATGAAGAAACAAGGAAAAGTCCAAGAAATTATAACAGTTTAGAAGGGGACTAAGGAATCATTATAAATGCGAAATGGTATTCTGGGATGAATTCTGGAACAAAAAATGATGCTGTAGAAAGATTAGTAAAATACAAGTACAATACAATTAGTAGTACAGTATCAATGTTAATTTCCATGTGTTGACAAATGTTTCATGGTTGTATAAGATGTCAGCATTAGGGGAAAGTGGGTGAAGGGTACGTGGGGACTCTATGTACTATCTTTACAACTCTTCTTTAAAACAAAAATTGTTTCATAATAAATAATTGAAAAATATATCAGTGCAGCTGTGATGTAGGGGAAGAAGCAAATTTAAGAGTGATATTTAAATACTTGAGGTCCGGTAAATGCCACCTTAGTTCATGCTCTGTTCTGAGAAGTGAATCAGCTTTTATGTGAATTTCATAGAAAATTGAATTGCATTGTCAACTTGTCCTTGAACCCTACAGCTGACTAGAAGAGCTTGTAGGACACCTGATAAACAAAAGACATCTATGTTTGGCCCAAAGGTAGATTCCAATGCACTATCTCTGGATTGGAAAGAAATTTTTTTTTCTCCTGGTTCTACTTCCAAATAATTAATTCAACAAATATTCACTGATGCAAAGAGGTCTCAGATAGTGAACTGGATGCTGAATGTACAAAACCCAATTCAATATGGTTCTTGCTCCCAAGTGTCTTACAGTCTCCTAGGGGAGGCAGGCCTATACATTCAATACACAGTTATTGTTTGAGCACCTACTCTATGCAAGCCACTATTCTTGGTGCTTGTGATGCAACAGCAGAACACATCTACAAAGATACCTGCCCTGAAGGAGATGATATTCTCTTAGGAGTGGTTTTGGGGAAGACAGCTGATTTACAATCAGGGAAATATATTAGTAAATGATGAATCTTCTGATTTAAACCCAGGATTTGTCTTTGTCAGAGGGTTTTGGAGGCAGGTATGGCTGGCCTGTGTCATAATTTCCCCTCACTTTAAGTGCTTGCATTATGACTCATCTCCACTTGTACATGGTCAAGCAGAGACACTGAGTGTCATAATAACGATATAATCATGATTACACATCCTCCAAAGGACACTTTAAAACATTATTTACTTAATTTTGGCTGTGCTGGGTCTTTCTTGCTGTGTGGGCTTTTCTCTAGTTTCGGCAAGAGGGAGCTACTCCCTAGTTGCAGTGCTCAGGCTTCTCATTGAGAAGGCTTCTCTCATTGCAGAGCACAGTCTCTAGACTGCATGGGCTCAGTAGTTGTGGGTACCAGGCTCTGGAGTACAGACTCAATAGTTGTAGCACTCAGACTTAGCTGCTCCGCGGCATGTCGGATCTTCCCAGATCAGGGATTGAACCCATGTCTCCTGCCTTGGCAGGTGGATTCTTACCTCTGAGCCACCAGGGAAGCCCCAAAAGGCATATTTGTTGGGGCAAGGAAAACTAACTTTGTACCTATGAAGTAGAAACTGTAATATGACTGGAACCAAGGAACTTGTAACCTTAATGGGTCTTTGTAATGATTTCCTCTACAGGCCAGCGAGTCCCACACCCATTTCAAGCAACACTATCTAGCCTCTCCATTTATTCTCATTTACATTCAGTATTTTCAACACCATTTTTATTCTTTTTCTAGATGATCTCCAGGTCCATTGAGTCAATGATGTCATCCAACCATCTCATCCTCTGTCGCCCCCTTCTCCTCCTGCCCACAAATTCCCAGAATAAGGGTCTTTTCCAATGAGTTGGCTCTTTGCATCAGACTGCCAGAGTATTGGAGCTTCAGCTTCAGCATCAGTCCTTCCAATGAATAATCAGGGCTGATTTTCTTTAGGATTGACTGGTTTGATCTCCTCGCTGTTCAAGGGACTCTCAAGAGTCTTCTCCAGCACCACAGTTTGAAAGTATCAATTCTTCAGGGCTCAGCCTTCTTTAAGGTCCAACTCTCACATCCATACATGACTCCTGGGAAAAGTCTTAGCTTTGCCTATACAGACTGTTGTAGGCAAAGTGATGTCTGTGCTTTTAAATATGCTAAGTTTGTCACAGCTTTTCTTCCAAGGAGCAAGCATCTTTTAATTTCTTGGCTACAGTCACCATCTGTAGTGATTCCAGAGTCCAAGAAAATGAAATCTGATACTGTTTCCACTTTTTCCCCATCTATTTGCCATGAAGGATTAGGACCAGATACCATGATTTCATTTTTTTGAATGTTGAGTTTTAAGCCAGTTTTTTCACTCTCCTCTTTCATCTTCATTAAGAGGCTCTTCAGTTCCTCTTCACTTTCTGCCATTAGAGTGATATCATATGCATATCTGAGGTTGTTGATATTTCTCCCACAATCTCGATTCCAGTTTATGAGTCACCCAGCCCAGCATTTTGTATGATGTATTCTGAATATAAGTTAAATAAGCAAGGTGACAATATACAGCCTTGATGTAATCCTTTCCCAGTTTTGAACCAGTCCATTTTTCCATGTCCAGTTCTAACTGTTCCTTCTTGTCCTGCTTCTCAGAAGGCAGATAACGTGGTCTGGTATTTCAGTCTCTAAGAATATTCCAGTTTGTTGTGATCCACACAGTCAAAAGCTTTAGCATAGTCAATGAATCAGAAGTCCATGATATTTTTTTAATTCCCTTAATTTTTCTATGATCCTGCATATGTTGGCATTTGATCTCTGGATCATCTGTCTTTTCCAGATCTAGCTTGTACATCTAGAAGTTCTCAGTTCATGTACTACTAAAGCCTAGATTGAAGGATTTTGAGCATAATCTTGCCAGCATTTGAAATGAGTGTATGATTTTACTGTACAATGATTTGAACATTCTTTGGCATTGCCTTTCTTTGGGATTAGAAAGGTATATACATAGAATATTATTCAATGATAAAAAGGAATGAAATATTAATAAATGAGGCAACATGACTGACACTTGAAAGCATTAAAGAATGATGCCTGGTCCTAAAAGGACACATATTGCATGTATCCATTTACTGAAATGTTGAGAATTAGATAAATCAGTAGAGACTAAAGAGTAATTAGTGGTTGCTTAGGGCTTGGAGGAGAGGAAAGGGTGTTGTGACTGCTAGTGGGTCTAGGGTTTCTTTCCAGGGTGATAAAAATGTTCTGAAATTTTATTGTGTTTATTGCACAGTTCTATGTATGAATAACCAGTGAATTGTACACTTTTAAAAGATAAATTGTACAATATGCTAGAGTTCAATAAATTTGTTGTTAAAACAAAATTTGTTCTTGGGATTTGGATTCAGATTCGGGTGGCCTCAGATGATTCACGTACTGTGGGAAGTGTGAGGTACCAGCCATGCTATTGCATCTTCAGAAGATTGTTGACAAAATGCAAATATAGTATCTGGGAAGGGTATAACAATAAGAATATGCTTTCCCACAGACAACATATTCAAAAGAAGACATCACTGTGCTTATCAAAGTCCATAGTCAAAGTCTATAGTCAAAACTATGGTTTTTCCAGTAGTCATGTATAGATGTGAAAGTTGGACCATAAAGAAGGCTGAGTGCTGAAGAATTGATGCTTTTGAATTGTGGTCTTGGAGAAGACTCTTGAGAATCCCTTGGATTTCAGTTTAGTTCAGTTCAGTCGTGCAGTCGTGTCCAACTCTTTGTGACCCCATGGACTGTAGCACATCAGTCCTCCCTGTCCATCACCAACTCCTGGAGTTTACTCTAACTCATGCCCATTGAGTTGGTGGTGCCATCCAACCATCTCATCCTCTGTCGTCCCCTTATCCTCCTGCCTTCAATCTTTCCCAGCATCAGGGTCTTTTCTAAGGTGTCAGTTTTTCACATCAGGTGGCCAAAGTATCGGAGTTTCAGCTTCAACAATCAATCCTTCCAATGAATACTCAGAACTGATTTCCTGAATTCAGTTGGACTGATTTCCCTTGGACTTAAAGGAGATCAAACCAGTTAATGCTAAAGGAAATCAGCCTTGAATATTCACTTGAAGGAATGATGCTGAAGCTGAAGCTCCAATACTTTGGCCATCTGATCAAAGAGACAATTCATTGGAAAAGATCTTGATGCTGGGAAAGACTGAAGGCAAAAGGAGAAGTGGGTGGCAAAGGATGAGATGGTTAGATAGTATCACTGACTCAACGGACATAAATTTGAGCAAACTCTATAAGATAGTGGAGTACAAAGTAACCTGTCATGCTGCAGTCCACTGTATCACAAAGAGTTGGA
This sequence comes from Bos mutus, assembly GCF_027580195.1. Classification (NCBI taxonomy): domain Eukaryota; kingdom Metazoa; phylum Chordata; class Mammalia; order Artiodactyla; family Bovidae; genus Bos; species Bos mutus. Next base: position 70,113,344 of record NC_091633.1, read on the forward strand.
CACAACTTAGCAACTGAACAACAACTCCCAATGATATAGTACTTCCCAAGTGGCTCAGTAGTAAAGAATCTGCCTGCCAATGCAGGACACTCAGGAAACACGTGTTCAATCCCTGGGTCAGGAAAATCTCCTTGGAGAAGTGCATGGCAACCCACTTCAATATTCTTGCCTAGAAAATCTCATGGCCAGAGGAGACAGGGGGCTACAGTCCATCGGTTTGCAGAGTCAAACATGACTGAGCGACTGAACAATCTCACAGATGTGGGTCAAATCCTCAGAGGTTATTTTATCATCTGTCTTGTGCGCTCTGAAAGACTGAAACCTAATCATGAGAATTTTAGCACCAAGAAAGTGGAATAGTTAAGATAAGTGGCTGATGATGGGAGGTAGGAAAAGAATCCTGTAAGGGACACTTAGGGGAAAGGACTCTGGGCAGACGGAGGTAAGTGAGACCCACTGTTCTAGATTAACACTGGCTCCATCTGCCTTTCCACTTAAATATCAGGGTAAATATAATAGCTCACGTATATTAGGCACTTACTTTGTAGCTGCCAGTATTCTGAGTGCTTTTTAGTGTAGTAACTTCTTTTTTCCTTAAAAAAATGAGATTGATACAATGATTATTTCAATACTACAAAAGAGGAAACTAAGGCACAGAGTCCCAAATCACGTAACTAATGGAGTAAAGAGCCTGAATTCAAACTTTGCAGTCTTGCTTCAGAACTTTGTAACTACCACACTAAGGGAATCACCAGCCAAGGCAGATGGTGGAAGGAAAGCTGCCTTATCTGTGTCTTCTAGAGGCTATGACAAGGCTGTGCAGAACTTCAGAGAAGCTGGGTAACACATGTGGCAGAGGAAGTAAATATTAGACTTGGATTTGGACCATCTTGAGATTAAAACCACAGCAGAGATTTCAGATTCTCATGATTCCTGAAGGTTCTTGGATTTATAATTGGTCTGGGAAAGAAAATCTGTCTTTTCAGTCCAGTCCTTAGAGCTGAGAGATCTCCCTTGCAGACTGAGGATAGGTCTCCTAGTAAGTCAGTCTAGTTTTAATTAATTGACATTAAAAAATAATTTTTCTTAGAAAATTATGTTATTATGTTTTGTGGGAAAAAAAGCTGGCAGAAGTTAGTTTGTAGCATACTCAGTCAATGAAGCTTTCAGTTCCACCTCAGGGCAATGGCCTAGCACATCTTTCTGAAGCCTAGCTATGGCGGCAGCTGTCACATGGGGGAAGAGGTTCTGAAAAGTTCACCTACCTGGAGGGCTCACATCAAATTACAACATCACTCTTCAGTCAGGTGGGTTTCATCTTTTACGTCTCTGTTATGTTCAGTTCAATGGCAGGAGGGAAGAGGAGAAATGATTTGATTTTGATTTCAGCTTGCTCTGATTAGTGGGTGGAAGACTTTTTCTGAATGTGCCATTATGATGGCTGGCAGATGTCTTCTTAATATTTGTACCGGAATTTAGAAATTTCAGAAAGTGTTCAATGACTTTCTGGTAACTGTGGGATTTCATGGCTTCTGAATGTGCTAATTTAACATTTGTTTAGTTTGGATGGTCTTGTTTTGAAATTGTAGCAAAGATGGCTCTGAGGATCATTTTGAAGGAGAGTTATTTTGAATGTAGTGACAAGCTCATAAATTATAGGTCATAACTGTGACCAGTGGATCATCAATTTTTTTTCTTCTTCTGGACAGACTAGATTCTGCGTATTTATAGCAGATTTTAATGCTGTTAATTTAAATAATGAGAAATGCCTGTGCTCTTGTTTCTACCTTCAGAGGCTCTGAAACATAAGCAAAAGTAGGCTAAGCTAGAAAATTAGAACCAGAGGTCTTAGCACCATTTTAAACTGGTGGATTCTTTTACCCCAGTCTCTTTCTGTTTCTTTAAAACTGGTACATTTCTGTTCTAGGCAAGATAGATTTAAACTGATTGATATCTGGGGATATAATTGAGGAATAATTGAGGAAATTATTTTTCTAGGAATTTTTTTAATTAGGTTTTATATTTTCTTCGTTGGCTAGATTCATAAATCAATAGGTGTAAATAGTTTAAAAATAGTATGTGACCCTCTCTGCTGCTCTCCTAGGGAAACCTAGCCAGGTTTCTCGCTCCCTTTCTCTTCTGAATATATAATTAAGTATCCTTGAAGATTTGTGTTCCTTTGATTCAAGCCTTTTTTATGCTGCTTTGGCCCAGTTCTTTCAGGGATATTCAAGATTTACTCTCAAAAGAAGATAAGAGTCCTACTTTATCAACCATGCCTGAGTCACATACTCCAACTCAGCTTTCACCAAAAGGCCTTGCTTTGACAATGTCTGAAATGGGCTCATGCATGCATGCATGCATGCTAAGTCACTTCAGCCATGTTCAACTCTGCAACCCTATGGACTGTAGCCTGCCAGGCTCCTCTGTCCATAGAATTCTCCAGGAAAGAATACTTGAGTAGGTTGCCAGGCCCTCCTCCAGGAGATCTTCCCAACCCAGGGATAGGAGCTGCATCTCTTAAGTCTCTTGCGTTGGCAGGCGGGTGATGCAGTCTCTTGCATTACCACTCATGCAACCTGGGAAGCCACACTTATATATAAATAACTGCTTCCGTACAGGATTAGTTCTTCTTTTCCAGAGTTCTCCAGTGAAAGTCACACAGTCATGTCTGACTTTTTGCAACCCCATGGACTTCTCTAGGCCAGAATACTGGAGTGGGTAGCCCTTTCCCTTCTCCAGGGGATCTTCCCAATCCGGAGATTGAAAGCAGGTCTCCCGCATTGCAGGCAGATTCTTTACCAGCTAAGTCATAAGAGAAGCCCAGGAATACTGGAGTGAGTAGCCTATCCCTTCTCTAATGGGTTTTCCTAATCCAGGAATTGAACCAGTGTCTCCTGCATTACAGGTGGATTCTTTACCGACTGAGCTATCAGCGAAGAGTTCGCTAGGACAGAGGCTAATAGCTCAAGACTTGGATATTCCTGATCATTATATTCTCAAGATAAAACAAAGACATTTTTAGGTGTTTCACTGCATGTTTACCTGACTAGTGCTTTTGCTCTGTTACAATGGGCAGCACATTAACTTAATAATCCTGATTCTATTCAATTCAAGCTCTGCCTCTTACTCCTTTGGTGACACTGGCCTTTAATTTCCTCATTTGTAAAATAAAGGAGAGCTAGATTCTTTCAGGTTCACCTTTAATCTTTAACTTTTTATGATAATAAAAATGTCTCTGTAGTGAACTCAGACCAAACTCACTTATGTAGCAAATTTATTTTTATTTTTAATATTTTTTTTTCTAAATTCCTTTTGCATCTTGATCTACCACTCTCTCCCTCTCCACCATCCTTCCCCCCACCACACATACTTCATATCAGTGAATTAAATACATTTTCTGTGAAGGGAGAAAAAATTTACATGACATAAAATGTCTATGGGGAAATGGAAGAAAACACCCAGAGTAAAACAGGTCTACCATATTTAGGAGGCCTTTTAAAAAGCAGTTTCAAGCCAAACATCCTAGTGTCAGAAAAAGCAGATAAAGCAGTTTCTAATATGCCTCATTTATAGCTCTTTTACATAACCAAGGGTATCATGTTTTTAAAAAGAATGAGCCATGCCAAACTCTGAAAGGAGCTTAATGTTTCTGTGAATAAAATAATTAAAATGAAGATTCACATCAATGACTTAATCTGGGCCATTGCTTTATGAAGAAGTTCAGAGAGAAGGATTTATTCAGAAGGCCCATGGAGAGGATAGTAAAAAATAAAAATACAGCCTGGCTTTGGAGGAGGAGGTTACACAGTCACATAGGACAGCTGCTGAGTCCAAGCTGGATCAATGGCTCTGGAATCACAAGCCAAATGGATAAGAGAAGAACTAGATGGAGAAAAGGAGAGCAAAATCTGAGATACAAAGTGTAGTATTGTTAGGGGAAGGACACTGACTGGAACCGCCCACCCTGGCCAGACACCATAGTAACCATTTCCATGAGTTGTTTTATGACAGGAGGTCCTGCTAAGGAACATGGGACTAATAAGCCACCAACCACCAACCTGAAGAGTTTGGGAAAGGTCAAAAGGAGACAGCACATGTCCAACCACCTCCCAGAATCCTTCTCTCTGGCATCCATCTTGGCTGAACAAGGCATGCACCACCAGGAAGGACTCTGAGTCAGAATGATTGGGTAAGGACAACCCGGAAACGAATCCCATCACCATAAAACCCGAGACTGCAAGCCATTTGACAGAGCTGTTCTCCTGGGTTCTCTTACCCTACTGCTTTCCACCTGGGTGCCCTTTCCCACTAAAATCTCTTGCTTTGTCAGCACATGTGTTTCCTCGGACAATTCATTTCTGAGTGTTAGACAAAAGCCCAGTTTTGGGCCATGGAAGGGGTCCCCCTACCTGCAACAGTATCTCAGAATGAGTATATGAACCTCAACTTCAATGGAATGTAGCTGAAGAGGAGAGCTTGCTCGTGTGCAGCACCTGTGAAAGAACAGAGCAACACATGAGATGGAGATAAAGCACGCGCTCTGTGAGGGCCTCTGGTGTAGTCTCTTTTGATCTTAACTCTGGAACTTTCATAAGACCTGGGTTCAATCCCCAGGTCAGGAAGATCCCCTGGAGAAGGAAATGGCAACACACACTCTTGCCTGGAAAATTCCATGGATGGAGGGGACTGGTAGGCTACAGTCCATGGCATCTCAAAGAGTCGGACACAACTGAGCAACTTCACTGTTCACTGGAACTTTCAAGGGATTTTCCACATGGCTCTAGTGGTAAAGAATCTGCCTGCCAATGCAGAAGATGCCCTGGAGAAAGAAATGCTGACCTACTCCATTATTCTTGTTTGGAAAACTCCATGGATAGAAGAGCTTGGCAGTCCATAGGATTGCAAAACACTTGGACATGACTGAGCATGCACCCATCCACCAATCTTCAAACTTTCAGGGATGAGAAGGGGTTGTGTTGTTTGTGCAGATGTTCAAAATTACCTTCATATCCTTGAGGATTGGAGAAGGAAATGGCAACCCACTCCAGTATTCTTGCCTGGAGAATTCCAGGGACAGAGAATCCCAGAGGGTTACAGTCCATGGGGTAGTAAAGAGTTCAGTTCAGTTCAGTTCAGTTCAGTCGCTCAGTCCTGTCTAACTCTTTGTGACCCCATGAATTGAAGCATGCCAGGCCTCCCTGTCCATCACCAACTCCCAGAGTTCACTCAAACTCACATCCATCGAGTCGGTGATGCCATCAAGCTATCTCATCCTCTGTCGTCCCCTTCTCCTCCTGCCCCCAATCCCTCCCAGCATCAGAGTCTTTTCTGATGAGTCAGCTCTTCGCATGAGGTGGCCAAAGTATTGGAGTTTCAGCTTTAGCATCATCCCTTCCAAAGAACACCCAGGACTGATCTCCTTTAGAATGGACTGGTTGGATCTCCTTGCAGTCCAAGGGACTCTCAAGAGTCTTCTCCAACACCACAGTTCAAAAGCATCAATTCTTTGGCGTTCAGCTTTCTTCACAGCCCAACTCTCACATCCATACATGACTACTGGAGAAACCATAGCCTTGGCTAGAAGGACCTTTGTTGGCAAAGTAATGTCTCTGCTTTTGAATATGCTATCTAGGTTGGTCATCACTTTCCTTCCAAGGAGTAAGCGTCTTTTAATTTCATGGCTGCAATCACCATCTGCAGTGATTTTGGAGCCCCCCAAAATAAAGTCTGATATTGTTTCCACTGTTTCCCCATCTATTTCCCATGAAGTGATGGGACCAGATGCCATGATCTTCATTTTTTGAATGTTGAGCTTTAAGCCAACTTTTTAACTCTCCACTTTCACTTTCATCAAGAGGCTTTTTAGTTCCTCTTCACTTTCTGCCATAAGGGTGGTGTCATCTGCATATCTGAGGTTATTGATACTTATCCTGGCAATCTTGATTCCAGCTTGTGCTTCTTCCAGCCCAGCGTCTCTCATGATGTACTCTGCATAGAAGTTAAATAAGCAGAGTGACAATATACAGCCTGGACATACTCCTTTTCCTATTTGGAACCAGTCTGTTGTTCCATGTCCAGTTGTAACTGTTGCTTCCTGACCTGCATATAGGTTTCTCAATAGGCAGGTCAGGTGGTTTGGTATTCCCATCTCTTTCAGAATTTTCCACAGTTTATTATGATCCACACAGTCAAAGGCTTTGGCATAGTCAACAAAGAAGAAATAGATGTTTTTCTGGAACTCTCTTGGTTTTTCAATGATCCAGCAGATGTTGGAAATGACTAAATGAACAACACTTTCTTCATCCTTGAGGAAATATCTTTTATTCTACAAATCCTTGTTTGAATGTAGTTTACAATCTCTGTTGAGTATGTGGTGCTTTGTGATTTTGCTGCATCACTTCATGTAAAAGAAAGGGGGAAAGGACAGTGAGAGTGATGAAGAGCAAGTCAAATGCATCACCAAATTTTATCATCATTCCAGAGGAAGTTCTACTTCATGCACAAATGTCTTGGCATATATTATTCATGGAGTCACCAAATGAAAACAATGAAATGTTAAACACATGATAATTACTTTTAATCTTTCATGGATTTTGTCTGCCAATTCTAATTATCTGGAGAATTTAGGAGATTTGTAACTAAAGCCAGTAGAATGTTGATTTTTAAAACAAATTTTTATCTCTACTGTTAGGATACCATCCTCCATATCTTTCAAAGTTCCAATGTGTTTTGTGACAGAAGCAGTAATTGCCCTCCTATTCTGAGCTACCTTTTAGTGTTTGTATATCAAACAGCTGTGAAAAGATAGTGTCTTTCTCCAAAACAAAGAGCAGGAATGCTAATTGTCAACTAACAACAACAACAAAAATCCCTCTAAGCAAAGAGTAAGCATGCATACCACCAATTACAGAAGATTAAGTTTCTTCTGGGCTTCCCAGGTGCTTCAGTGGTAAAGAATTCACCTGCAGGTGCAGGAATTTGATCCCTGGGTCAGGAAGATCTCCTGGAGAAGGAAATGGCAGCCCACTCTAATATTATTGCCTGGGAAATCCTAGGACACAGGAGCTGCTGGGCTACAGTCCACGGGTTGCAAAGAGTCAGATATGACTTAGCAACTAAACAACAACAACAAAAAGATTCTTCTGCTTTAGTGCAAACTACTTTGTGGGCAGCTGTCTCTGGGGCTTATTCATGTCTCCCTGTGGGACTTGGGACAAGAGGAAAAATGCAAATATGCTGATTTTTATGCCCTTTGATATGCTGTGAGTAATAAAGTCCTTTGTCTTTGACCCAGTAATCTTGTGCCTTCCACCAGCACCAATGAGCTGCTAATGAGTTGTGCCTAACTTGTTATCTTTTAAATCCCGTAACATTTCAGAAAATTAACAGTTCTTGATGAGGGGGTGCTGAGGATGAGATATTGACAGAGATATATAACTAAGAACAATCCCAACCTTCTCTTCTCTTTCACTTCAATAAATCAGAGTTAGGCCAGGAAAATATGTAATCCAATTTTTTATGAGCTTAAAAATTTCTTGTCTAGAAGCAAAAGTAAAATTTGGATTTGTAAAATGTTTAGAACTTATATTGCTTTCTGTGGCAATTATTATGCATGAATGGGGTTTGTGCGGACATGAGTGACCAATATTGAAAGTGGAAATAGGTAGAACTGACACATTCAAAAAACATTTTAGTCTCAGGGAGCATCTGAATAGCAATATAAATAAGTAAAAGAAATTCTCTGGGGCTAGATCCTTATCTAAATCTCAGTTTTATCTACTGCTGCTGCTGCTGCATCGCTTCAGTTGTGTCCGACTCTGTGCGACCCCATAGACGGCAGCCAACCAGGCTTCCCCTCCCTGGGATTCTCCAGGCAAGAACACTGCAGTGGGTTGCCATTTCCTTCTCCAATGCAGGAAAGTGAAAAGTGAAAGTGAAGTCACTCAGTCGTGTCTGACTCTAGCCACCCCATGAACTGCAGCCTACCAGGCTCCTCCATCCATGGGATTTTCTAGGCAAAAGTACTGGAGTGGGGTGCCATTGCCTTCTCCGAGTTTTATCTACTATATGATAGCTAAACTTACACTGATGTTTGGGCTTCCCTGGTAGCTCAGTTGGTAAAGAATCCATTGCAGTGAAGGAGACACTGGTTCGATCCCTGGGTCAGGAAGATCCCCTGGAGAAGGGATAGGCTACCCACTCCAGTATTCTTGCCTGGAGAATACCATGGACAGAGGAACCTGGTGGGCTATGGTCTGTTGGGGTTGCAAAGAGTCAAACATGACTAAGCACAGCTCAATGATATTCATTAAATTGAAATTAAAAAAAAAAGTCATTTTGCTTAACTCATGGCCAGTACACATTTAAACATATACAAAATTTGTCATCTTGATTGATGGAAAAAAACTGGTTTATGGAGAGAGAGGGAGAAATGGTATTGTATAAGGATGGCAGAAGGTTGGAAAAATGCAACTTTGGGGAAGGGCTTCAGGACAAATATGATTTGACAAAAAGAATAATCAAGTTTCCCAAATAACATGAAACTCCTCTGACCATTATTATCACTTAACAATAGGAGGAAGAGGGTTATGCCATAAATAAACACTATTTATAGATATGGATCGGAGAAGGCAATGGCAGCCCACTCCAGTACTCTTGCCTGGAAAATCCCATGGACAGAGGAGTCTGGTGGGCTGCAGTCCATGGGGTTGCTAAGAGTCTGACACGACTGAGTGACTTCACTTTCACTTTTCACTTTCATGCACTGAAGAAGGCAATGGCAACCCACTCCATTGTTCTTGCCTGGAGAATCCCAGGGACAGGGGAGCCTGGTGGGCTGCAGTCCATGGGGTCACACAGAGTCGGACACGACTGAAGTGACTTAGCAGCAGCAGCATAGATATGGATATACCTACATTTCCCTCATACTTGCAAAGCTAGACTCACCATTTTATCTAGGCCTGTGGTTGTGACTGGTAAGCTGGTATTCAACCAACCGGACTTGCCAGACCTGTTGTTTAAGTCTTCAGCTACTCCTGGCAGAGAGCCTTGTTTTTATTTGTAAATATGTATTTTTTGCTAGGAGTCTGAGTATCTTCACTCAGAAAAAGTTTGTATAGGCTTCATTCTCAGCACCTAGTTGATACACCCAAACTAGTTTTGATAAGGACAGAGTAAAGGGGCAAAGTAGGCACTTAAATAGTTAATCTCAGTAAGGGAATATAAGTAAAGAAAAAGGTGTGGGAGACCCTTGTAAGTTAATGATCACTCAAGGATGCAAGTTTTCATAACTGCAAAGTCAAACAGTTCTCATAGGAACATGTCCTAGGACTCATTAACTTACTGAGCTCATTTGGCCGGATGTAGTTCTCATGTCACCATTGCTTTATCATTTTGATGCATGCCTCATGCTTTTGTTGCATGGTTTCAGTTCAATTCAGTTAAGCTCAGTCATGTCCCACTCTATGTGACCCCATGGACCACGGCACATCAGGCTTCCCTGTCCATCACCAACTCCTGGAACTTACCCAAACTCATGTCCATTGAGTCAGTGATGCCATTCAACCATCTCATCCTCTGTCGTCCCCTTCTCCTCTCGCCTTCAGTCTTTCCCAGCATCAGGGTCTTTTCAAATGAGTCATTTCTTGGCATCAGGTGGCCAAAGCATTGGCGTTTCGGCTTCAACATCAGCCCTTCCAATGAATATTCAGGACTGATTTCCTTCAGGAAAGACTAATTAGATCTCCTGGCAGACCAAGGGACTCTCAAGAGTCTTCTCCAACACCACAGTTCAAAAGCATCAATTCTTTGGTGCTCAGATTTCTTTATAGTCCAACTCTCACATCCATACATGACTACTGGAAAAACCATAGCTTTACCTAGATAGACTTTGTTGACAAAGTAATGTCTCTGTTTTTAAAATGCTGTCTAGGTTGATGATGGGGAAACAGTGTCAGACTTTATTTTTGGGGGCTCCAAAATCACTGCAGATGGTGATTGCAGCCATGAAATTGAAAGACGCTTACTCCTTGGAAGGAAAGTTATGACCAACCTAGATAGCAGATTAAAAAGCAGAGACATTACTTTGCCAACAAAGGTCTGTCTAGTCAAGGCTGTGGTTTTTCCAGTGGTCATGTATGGATGTGAGAGTTGGACTGTGAAGAAAGCTGAGCGCCAAAGAATTGATGCTTTTGAACTGTGGTGTTGGAGAAGGCTCTTGAGAGTCCCTTGGACTGCAAGGAGTTCCAACCAGTCCATTCTGAAGGAGATCAGCCCTGGGATTTCTTTGGAAGGAATGATGCTAAAGCTGAAACTCCAGTACTTTGGCGACCTCATGCAAAGAGTTGACTCATTGGAAAAGACTCTGATGTTGGGAGGGATTGGGGACAGGAGGAGAAGGGGACGACAGAGGATGAGATGGCTGGATGGAATCACTGACTCGATGGACGTGAGTCTCAGTGAACTCCGGGAGTTGGTGATGGACAGGGAGGCCTGGCGTGCTGAGATTCATGGAATGCAAAGACTCGGAAATGACTGATCGACTGAACTGAATTGAACTGAAGTTAATCATAGCTGTCCTTCCAAGGAGCAAGTGTCTTTTAATTTCATGGCTGCAGTCACCATCTGTGGTGATTTTGGAGACCTCCAAGATAAAGTGTTCCACTGTTTCCATTGTTTCCTCTTCTATTTGCCATGAAGTGATGGGACCAGATGCCATGCTCTTAGTTTTCTGAATGTTGAGTTTTAAACCAATTTTTTCACTCTTCTCTTTCACTTTCATCAAGAAAGCCTGTTTTTTCACTTTTTCTATTTCATAATCAGTGCTTTCATTTCATTTAGTTTGTGTTTTCCAACTTCCCCGTCTCTCTTCTTTTTGTTATTGTTGTTTCTCAAGACTTTATCAAGTGTAGTGGGAAAGCTTTTGTATAATAGAATATATATATATATACACACATATGTGTATATATATGCATCATTCTAAAATTCAATATAGAATATATATATACACACAAATATCCAATATACATATATATACATATATATATATATATATATACACACACATTCTAGAAAAGATACAAATTCTATTCAAGTTCTTATAGACTATAAACCAGGAGAAACTGGAACATATCCAGGAACATAAAACAAGTTGCACAATTTTCATGGCTTAAAGGTATTGAAATCGTGCCTTTATGATGAGAGATGAAAGAGGACAGATGAGAGAATCTGTTCTCTCATCACTGTGGAATTATGTTAGAAATCAGTATCAAAAGATATTTGAAAATAATCCACTTCAAGAGAAATTTCTGATAAAAATCATGGAACAATAAGAGTTTAATGTGTTGTTTGTTTGTTTTTCAGTATCCAATCCAAGTCTGGCAGAGGATAAGTTGGGAAGTTTCCTGAGGATTCTGAACTTTTCACAAAGAATTTATCTGGTTGATGAGATCTTTTGCTCTCACTTGAATGGATTTACAGATCTTATCCCAGGGCGTCACACCTGAGAAAGAACAGGACATAATACTCACAGCCAGAGTCAACCACATGGGAGCCTGAGTCAAAAGGAACCAGATGAAAATCCTGCAGTTTTTCAAGAGAGATTAATGAAAATCTTTTAAAAAATATATGATTGCAGATCCCTCCTCCCTGGAGGGACAGGTCTTTTTGATTATGCACTTCATAGTTCACTCTGCCTCAGACATCAGGTGCAAAATTTAGAAAGCTACTGCTGGCCCTCAGACCCCTATGAATGATGTACTCCAATTGGCTTATTCAGTTTTCAATTAATAAGTTCATTTCAGTTCAATCGCTCTGTTGTATCCAACTCTTTGCAACCCCATGGACTTCAGCACACCAAGCCTCCCTATCCATTACCAAATCCCAGAGTTCACTCAAACTCATGTCCATTGAGTCAGTGATGCCATCCAGCCATCTCATCTTCTGTCGTTCCCTTCTCCTCTCACCTTCAGTCTTTCCAGCATCAGGGTCTTTTCAAATGAGTGAGTTCTTGGCATTAGTTGGCCAAAGTATTGCAGTTTCAGTTTCAGCATCAGTCCTTCCAATGAATATTCAGGACTGATTTCCTTTAGGATGGACTGGTTGGATCTCCTTGCAGTCCAGGGACTCTCAAGAGTCTTGTCCAACACCACAGTTCAAAAGCATCGATTCTTCAGCACTCAGCTTTCTTTATTATTTTTTTTAAATTTTATTTTATTTTTAAACTTTAAAATATTGTATTGGTTTTGCCATATATCAAAATGAATCCGCCACAGGTATACATGCTTTCTTTATAGTCCAACTCTCACATCCATACACGACCACTGGGAAAACCATAGCCTTGCTTAGACGTTCCTTGGTTGGCAAAATAATGTCTCTGCTTTTTAATATGCTGTCTAGGTTGGTCACAACTTTTCTTCCAAGGAGTAAGTGTCTTTTTATTTCATGCCTGCGGTCAACATCTTCAGTGATTTTGGAGCCCCCAAAATAAAGTCTGCCACTGTTTCCACTGTTTCTCCAACTATTTGCCATGAAGTGAGGGGACCACATGCCATGATCTTTGTTTTCTGAATGTTGAGCTTTAAGCTAACTTTTTCACTCTTCTCTTTCACTTTCCTCAAGAGGTTTTTTAGTTCCTCTTCACTTTCTGCCATAAGGTTGGTGACATCCACATATCTGAGGTTATTGATATTTCTCCCAGCAATCTTGATTCCAGCTTGTGCTTCCTCCAGCCCAGCGTTTCTCATGATGTACTCTGCATATAAGTTAAATAAGCAGGGTGACAATATACAGTCTTGACGTACTCCTTTTCCTATTTGGAACCAGTCTGTTGTTCCATGTCCAGTTCTAACTGCTGCTTCCTGACCTGCATACAGATTTCTCAAGAGGCGAGTCAGGTGGTCTGGTATTCCCATCTCTTTGAGAATTCTCCACAGTTTGTTGTGATCCACACAGTCAAATGCTTTGGCATAGTGAATAAAGCAGAAATAGATGTTTTTCTAGAACTCTCTTGCTTTTTCAATGATCCAGCAGATGTTGGCAATTTGATCTCTGGTTCCTCTGACTTTTCTAAAACCAGATTGAATATCTGGAAGTTCATGGTTCATGTATTGTTGAAGTCTGGCTTGGAGAATTTTGAGCATTACTTTACTAGCATGTGAGATGCGTGCAATTGTGCGGTAGTTTGAACATTCTTTGACATTGCCTTTCTTAAGGATTAGAATGATAACTGACCTTTTCCAGTCCTGTGGTCACTGCTGAGCTTTCCAAATTTGCTGGCATATTGAGTGTAGCACTTTCACAGCATCATCTTTCAGAATTTCAAATAGCTCAACTGGAATTCCATCACCTCCACTAGCTTTGTTCATAGTGATTCTTCCTAAGGCCCACTTGACTTCAAATTCCAGGATGTTTGGCTCTAGGTGAGTGATCACACTGTCGTGATTATCTGGGTCTAGAAGATCTTTTTTGTACAGTTCTTCTGTGTATTCTTGCCACCTCTTCTTAATATCTTCTGCTTCTGCTAGGTCCATACCACTTCTGTCCTTTATTGAGCCCATCTTTGCATAAAATTTTCCCTTGGTATCTTTAATTTCCTTGAAGAAATCTCTAGTCTTTCCCATTCTATTGTTTTCCTCTATTTCTTGCACTGATCTTTGAGGAAGGCTTTCTTATCTCTCCTTGTTATTCTTTGGAATTCTGCATTCAAATGGGAATATCTTTCCTTTTCTCCTTTGCTTTTCCCATCTCTTCTTTTCACAGCTATTTGTAAGGCCTCCTCAGACAGCCATTTTGCTTTTTTGCATTTCTTTTTTAGGGGATGTTGCTCCCTCTCTCCTGCACAATGTCACAAACTTCTGTCCATAGTTCATCAGACACTCTATCTATCAGATCTAGTCCCTTAACTCTATTTCTCACTTTCACTGTATAATCATTAGGGATTTGATTTAGGTCATACCTGAATGGCCTAGTGGTTTTCCCTACTTTCTTCAATTTAAGTCTGAATTTGGCAGTAAAGTGTTCATGATCTGAGCCACAGTCAGCTTCTGGTCTTGTTTTTTTCTGACTGTATAGACCTTCTCCATCTTTGGCTGCAAAGAGTATAATCAATCTGATTTCGGTGTTGACCATCTGGTGATGTCCATGTATAGAGTCTTCTCTTGCATTGTTGGAAGAGGGTGTTTGCTATGATCAATGCATTCTCTTAGCAGAACTCTATTAGCCTTTTCTCTGCTTCATTCTGTACTCCAAGGCCAAATTTGCCTGTTACTCCAGGTGTTTCCTGACTTCCTACTTCTGCATTCCAGTCCTGTATAATGAAAAGGACCTCCTTTTTGGGTATTAGTTCTAGAAGGTCTTGTAGGTATTTATAGAATCGTTCAAGTTCAGTTTCTTCAGCATTACTGGTCGGGGCATAGACTTGAATTACCCTGATATTGAATGGTTTGCTTTGGAAACGGACAGAGATCATTCTGTCATTTTTGAGACTGCACCCAAGTACTGCATTTCAGAATCTTTTGTTGACTATGATGGCTACTCCATTTCTTCTAAGGGATTCTTGCTCACAGTAGTAGATATAATGGTCATCTGAATTAAATTCACCCATTCCAGTCCATTTTAGTTCACTGATTACTAAAATGTAGATGTTCACTCTTGCCATCTCCTGTTTGGTCACTTCCAATTTGCCTTGATTTGTGGACCTAACGTTCCAGGCTCCTATGCAATATTTCTCTTTATCACTTCGGACTTTGCTTCCATCACCAGTCTCATCTACAACTGAGTGTTGTTTTTGCTCTGGCTCCGTCTCTTCATTCTTTCTGGAGTTATTTCTCCACTGCTCTCCAGTAGCATATTGGGCACCTACCAACCTGGGGAGTTCATCTTTCAGTGTCCTTTCTTTTTGCCTTTTCATACTGTTCATGGGTTTCTCAAGGCAAGAATACTGAAGTGGTTTGCCATTCCCTTCTCCTGTGGACCACGTTTTGTCAGAACTCTCCACCATGACCTGTCCATCTTGGGTGGCCCTACAGAGCATGGCTCATAGTTTCATTGAGTTAGGCAAGGCTGTGGTCCATGTGATTAAATTGGTTAGTTTTCTTTGACTGTGGTTTTCAGTCTGTCTGCCCTCTGATGTTCCTTTGGTATCTCTAGTTTTCTTGAGGAGATCTCTAATCTTTCCAATTCTGTTGTTTTCCTCTATTTCTTTGCATTGATCACTGAGGAAGGCTTTCTTATCTCTCCTTGCTATTCTTTGGAACTCTGCATTCAGTTGCTTATATCTTTCCTTTTCTCCTTTACTTTTCACTCTCTGATGGAGAAGGATAGTTCAGTTCAGTTCAGTTACTCAGTCATGTCCAACTCTTTGCGACCCCATGAATCTCAGCATGCCAGGCCTCCCTGTCCATCACCAACTCCTGGAGTTCACTCAAACTCATGTCCATTGAGTCGGTGATGCCATCCAGCCATCTCATCCTCTATCGTCCTCTTCTCCTCCTGCCCCCAATCCCTCCCAGCATCAGGGTCTTTTCCAATGAGTCTAGTCTTTGCATGAGGTGGCCAAAGTATTGAAGTTTCAGCTTTAGCAACAGTCCTTCCAATGAACACCCAGGACTGATCTCCTTTAGGATGGACTGGTTGGATCTCCTTGCAGTGCAAGGGACTCTCAAGAGTCTTTTCCAACACCACAGTTCAAAAGCTTCAATTCTTCAGTGCTCAGCCTTCTTCATAGTCCAACTCTCACATCCACACGTGACCACTGGAAAAACCATAGCCTTGACTAGATGGACCTTTGTTGGCAAAGTAATGTCTCTGCTTTTTAATCTGCTATCTTGGTTGGTCATAACTTTCCTTCCAAGGAGTAAGCGTCTTTTAATTTCATGGCTGCAGTCACCATCTGCAGTGATTTTGGAGCCCCCAAAAACAAAGTCTGACACTGTTTCCACTTTTCCCCATCTATTTCCCATGAAATGATGGGACCAAGCGGTTTATTAAAGCTTCTTGATGGGATAGACTGATTGAGGGGGACACTGGGTCTTGTTCTGATGGGCGGGGCTGTGCTTAGTAAATCTTTAATCCAATTTTTGTTGATGGGTGGAGCTGTGTTCCCTCCCTGGTCCCTCCTTCCCTTACCTGGGGCCAAACTGTGGTGGAGATAATTAAGGTAATGGTGACTTCCCTCAAAAGATCCCATGCATGTATTGCTACAGTCCGTGTCCCCAACCTTGCAGCAGGCCACCACCGACCCACATCTTCACCGGAGATTCCCAGACCCCCACAGGCAAGTCTAGGACAGTCTCCTTTGGGGTCACTGCTCCTTTCTCCTGGGTCCTGGTGCACAAGGTTCTGTTGGGCTTCCAAGAGTCTATTTCCCAGTCCTGTGTAAGTTCTGGCAGCCCTATGGTGGGGTTAATGGAGACCTCCTCCAGGATGACTTATGGCATACCCACACCCAGAGCCTCTGTCCCTGTGGCAGACCACTGCCGACCCATACCTCCATAGGCGACGCTCAAACACAGTTCTGTCTCAGTCTCTGTGAGATCTGTTAACTACAAATTGGCACTTACCAACAGCCAATGATTGAACAACACAGGTGTTTGCCATCTGCCTCTACAGAGCTTGAACTCCATGCTGCTACAGCTGTTGACCTTCAGCAACCCCTGAGGGAGCGCAGGGTGGAGTGAGGCACTCTGTGCTCTAGAGAATCTGGTGGGTAGTTGGATGTTTTTAGGAGCAGATTTTATGATCTCAATGCTTGTATCTCCTCATATCTAGAGAAGCACTAAATCCCTTCATGGTGATATCAGATCCTCATGAGTAACAAAAAGCCTTTTGTAAAATGAGTGCTTCATGGTATTGAACTCCAGCTTCATGAAAACCTTATATGTTGTCTTTCCCTCACTACCACTTTGGAGCAGTCTCTCAGAGTTATCTGAGATGCTGCCTCCAGGCTTCAGTCTTCATTTTGTCCCAAACAAAACTTAACTCACAACTCTCAAGTTGTACATCTTTTTTTAGTCGACAAGTCCCCAGGTCCTGGTGCACACAAGGTTTGTTTGAGCCCTCTGAGCGTCTCTGGTGGGAACAGGGTTTGATGCTAAATGCGAATTCACCCCTCTTACTGTCTTGCTGGGGCTTCTCCTTTGCCCTTAGATGTGAGGTATCTCCTCACAGCCACTCCAGTGTCTACCGTCTTACTGGGGTTTCTCTAACCTTGGATGTGGGGTATCTCCACAAGGCTGGTCCAGTGAAGTGCAGCTGCCACTCCAGATCTTGGACATGGGGTGTCTCCTCTTGGCTGCTCGCCGCTCCAGTGCTTATATCAATAATAAGGATATGGCCCAAAAGGCTGAAGGTGCATAGCTGCTGCCGCTGCTAAGTCACTTCAGTGTCCTACTCTGTGCGACCCCATAGACGGCAGCCCACCAGGCTCCCCCGTCCCTGGGATTCTCCAGGCAAGAACACTGGAGTGTGTTGCCATTTCCTTCTCCAATGCATGAAAGTGAAAAGTGAAAATGAAGTTGCTCAGTCGTGTCCAACTCTTTGCGACCCCATGGACTATAGCCTACCAGGCTCTTCCATCCATGGGATTTTCCAGGCAAGAGTACTGGAGTGGGTTGCCATTGCCTTCTCCAAGGAATGTGCAGAGGGAAATATACCAAAGACCCAAATGATAGCAGTGGACAAATTTCTCCACTCAGATACCACTGAAAGGGAGGCTGGGCTTTGTGGGCCGGTTTGGCTGTGGTAGACCACAAGACCCATGGGTACCCAGACAAAACCAGTGTACCCTATGTGGGCAAAAGGGGCACTGGAGGAAAGAGTGAGATCAGTGCACCCTTTCCAAACAACCAGGACATAGGCAGAGGGAATGTTCCATATGCCGGTAAGCAATGGGAGCCTTTCAGCCATTGATGGTTTTACAATCAAAAAGATTGATTGGATCAAAGGCCAGAAGTGTCTTTGCCTAAAAATACCATTGATATAACAAGTGTTGAGCCTCAGGTGGTCATTGAAATGGTGGGCCCCTTGATAGAATTTCTTATAGACACCAGTGCCGCACTTTTGGTCTTAACCCAAGGGATTGGAAGTTTTAATAACCATAAGAAATATGGAAGGGAATTTCAGGAAAGAGACAGGGAACACTTCACTAGGACCCCTTTTTTGCAACATCAATGGCCAGTCATTTCTACATTATTTTCTGTTTGTGCCTGACAGTCCTATTTTTTCTAAATGAAATGACATTAACTAAATTAGGGGCCACTCTCTCTCAAGGGACAAAGAAGTCACCTTTATCATCAAATGATATTAACTATAAATAAAGGACAGATTAAATCTATAACTGAGATAGAAGAATCAATAGACCCTGAAGTACATAACATTAAAATTCTGGGCCTGATTAAAAAAAATACAGATTCAGGCCTTAAGTGACTCTTTTCCAGTTTTGAAAACTATTTTGGGAAAAATTGTTTGAATCTTCAAAATCATGGTTATAGTTTCTTTCAATGGCTCCTCTAATGCTTATGACTGTATATCTTTTAATTTATGTCTTTTAAAACTTATCTTCTGAAGTTTAACATATGAGAGGGATAAAAGGATGATACTAAGCAGTGCAACATTGGTTTACAGTTCTCCCAAGAGAGAAGGGACAGTCACCTGGGTGTTTTACTCCTTTCCCAGGAAGACCTACATTGTGTATTAGCAGGAAGCAGCTGCTGACTGGTCATTTCCCCCTACCCTCATTTTAAAAATAAAAGGGTAGGGCTTCCCTGGTGACTTAGGGGTAATGAATCCACCTGCAGGAGATGTGGGTTTGATCCCTGGTCTGGGAACATCCCAAATGCTGCAAAGCATTTAAACTTGTACCACAACTATTAAAACTGTGCTCTAGAGCCCAGGAGTCACAATTACTGAGTCCACATGCCCCAAATACTGAAACCCAAGTGCCCTAGAGCCCTACAGCAGGAGAAACCACCACAGTGAGAAGTCTGTGCACTGCAGCAAAGAGTACTCGCACTCACTGCAACTTGAGAAAGCCTTCACAGCAACAAAGACTCAGGCAACCATTAAAAAAAGAAAAAAAGATAATGGGATGTATCATATTGAAACAGTGTGGACTAATCTGTGCATGATGGTTCTTTTTCTTCATGCTTTTCTCTTTTTTTTTGTGGTTCATGGTTCAATATTTTTGTAAATCATATTCTATTTAAAGTTATTATAAAATAATGGCTATAGTTCCCTATGTTTTACTTTTCTATTCTTTACTCAACAGAATATTTTAAGTGAGTTACACCAAAAAAGTACAATTTCAGGTCATAGAGGCCAAGGAAAACAGCTCTTAAACAGGAGAATACTACTTCAAAAAAACTGCTACATGGATGAAAGATTAATTCTACTTGAAAGAAGATTAAAACAAACACTCAGAATTGCGGTAAAAAAATGCAAGTATATTTCCTTAGGCAGACTCTGAGGGCACATTATTTATTTTACTTTCTCTTTCATAAGGTAAGGAAATTGGCCAAAGATGAGATTTGCTTTAATTTCAATTTAAAGATTATGTGTACATTAAAATGAACACTTCTCTTCTCTGAAGATCTGGTATGATTATCATGGAGAGGTGTCCTGTTGACTGAATAGCTTTCATTGTGTTTGTTTTCTGTAGTTGATTTCTCCACACTCACCTATATTTTGTAGTAGAAATACAGATGCTGCTTTTGTGTCTGCAGAGTCCTCCTGTCATTGGATGGGAACCTGAAAAGTCAACGATATTAACTTAAAAAATTACACTTTTATAGCCCCTTTGTTTTTCAAATTTGTTTCTGGCATGGAACAGCATCAGATTCTCCTCTGTTGTAGTAGAAGATGAAGGAAATTGCTGTTTAACTCTTGTCTGTTTCCCAAGGTCATTTTCCAGACCATTGGTATCCAATTTGGATTATTCTGTAAGTAGACCAAATGTTAATCAAGCAATAATTTATACAATGACATATTAGGATAGACATAGAAGAGAGGAAGTGGATGCCAAAAAAAAGTAGCTACAGACTGGTTATTACAGCTATAAAAGTCATCTTGGGTACATGGGGCCCAAAACTCCAAGGGCAGAGCCGTGGAGCACTGCACAGGGATCAATATATTGGTTCAATTAACCAATTACATTATATGAGGCACTTTTGGTTATTGTGGTTTCTTCTCTAACTCATCTTGGAATATTTAAACATGGTTTGAACTAAGGTCCCAGTGAAATGAGAAGTCTTTCAGTTGGCATGATTAGCTGTCTTATAATGCAAAATCAGAGAATGCTAGGATAATAAACATAGCTGGGTGAAATTTCATTCAGTCTATGGTGGAAAGTTTGTCAATTTACTGGCAAGACTAGGATGACATGTTTCTCTGCCTTCCCCTCATGTATTTTCATGTTCTTTTCCATTTTTGTCTCCTATTACCTTGTGCACTGTGAGGGGCTCCACGATCAAGCTTATGATCAGATAAATTTGAGAAATTGCTAAATTTTTCCATAGCTATTTGACCATAAAACACTTAATTTTTTAATCATATAACCTTTATGTGATTATTAAAGTGGGGAATCATCTTCTGTTAAAGTAGAAATCAAGGCTACAGATTTAAAAATTTCTTTTTTCCTGCTTTTTTCCTACGTTTCAAAAACCTTGATATATGGTCAAAGTGTTCAAGGTTACATTTCTCTGTTGGTGAAATGAGAGCCCTAAAGGTAGTATTAACCACTGAGTGTCTCTTTCCTGTCAAGTTCCTTTAGGTCTTGGACTTTGTCTGTCTTGAGAACTTCCTCCTCGCCTCCCCTGGTGCATCCCTCCTGCCCACAGCTCTTACTAATGCAGGCGGTGAGACACCCAGCAGTCTTGTGTCTCTTCAAAGCTTTAATTTGGGGATCAAAAGTTGGCTTTGGAGACTTGAATGTAAGTAATACAGATGTTTTGATAATAATAGTGTCTATTATTTACTTATTCATCTACACATTCTCTTTTTTTTTCTAATTTTTTCCATTATTTATCTTTTGTCCATCTCTACCTATTGCTGTCTGCTCCTTTCAAGTCACAATTCTGTAAAATTTCTGTTTATAAATATGTATTAGTTAAGGCACTGCTTACTGCAGTAACAGACAAACCCTCAAATCTTATCCATCAATCCACTACAAGATTATTTCTCTGTTCGTTTCATTCAAAGTAGATGTTATGATTCTGACTCTTTCTGCTTTGTGCTCCATAATCTTCATGTGACCTCCAAAGTCTCTGCAGACAGGAAAAAGCATGGAGGATCACACTTTGGATATTTTATGGGCCGGTGTGAATGAGGCACAAATCACTTCTGTTCTCGGCGTGTGGGCTGCAGTGCTGCCCCACCGCCCACGCAAGTGGTAAGGAAGATGGGGAAGACAGCCAAGCGATTACCTGTGAAAGACTGAGAGCAATCAAAACAGTGGCACTGAGCATCTAACTTGAGGAGGGCTTGGAACACTATATTTCAATTGTTTGGGGAGAAATTTCAAGTTGCTAACTGAATTAAAATGAGATGTGAAAATTGTACTTTACCAGGGCCCTTACATGTTTCTCTAAGCACAGTGGTTCTTAACCAAAAGAAGTTACCAAGAAAACAAATGTTACAAGCAAGAAAAGTTTACTATGTGAGCTTGATTTCAGTTAAATAGGAAGATGAATAATGGAGAAAATCTAACTATTCATGAAACATTCACAATTCTCTAAAGGAATTATCTTTATATAAACAATAAGCACACAATAATTGTGTTTCATTAAAAGTTTAACAGGCAGTTTAGAGTTTTAACAATATTGTAAAGTTAAAAATTTTTTAAAAAGATGCATTTTTTAAAAAAAAGCTTGTCTTATGATTTTTGTTACAAAACTTAACTTCTAAGTCAGCTCCCTGAGAGCAATTTCAAAACTTCCCAAACATGACATTCCATTTGCTATACATGCCATATTGCCTTCTTAGAAGACAATTTCATAATGAGCCCCAAATATTTAATATTCGTATTATAAGAAAAAAGTTTTCCAAGTCACAGCCATTTGAATATTCAAAACTTTCTCTAGATTCAAAGAAATAAAAACAATCTGATATGATGCTAAATATCTTCATTAAACAAAATATAGGCAGGATAACATGTTCTCTTACCTCACTATAACTGACAGTATTAAAAACAGTAATTAAATAAGAAAATTGAAGTTTTGATTTTCAAGAAAATATACTTCTTTTACTTCCTACTCAGGGTCCAGATTGATTTTAATAACTATTTTTCATTCTGCTTTCTGCATTCTGCTTTCATTCATTTCATAACAGCTTTCAACAGAATTTATGGCTCAAGTATGCAAATTGCTTTTAAAAAATAATGGTACATGCATAGCTTCTGTCTGACATTCTTCTTGGCTATTTCTTGTAGCTTCTTCTCTTTCTCTCAAATTTCTAAAAATTCCTTCCAAATTCCTTTCAAATTTCTGCTTTCTTTTGGCTAAAAAAACAATAAATCTTCCAGAAAATATCTTCATAATCTATGCTCAAACATAGAGTTAAAAAAATGATTAGAAGAAAGGCAGAGTATATGTGAATCCTCATAGTATAGTGACTAAATTGGATTTTGCTGTTTTCACTTTTTTCTTAGTGTGTTTATTACTTTGGCCATATAAAAGCAAAACATTTTATTTCCATATCTCTTAGCTTTTGTACTTTTTAGTCACTGTACTTTGTCCACCTGGGTGGATGGTGTTAGAAATATTTAAGGTTAAATAATGATGTTGGCTCTTCTATTCTATCAGCCACTCTGTGTCTTTTGAATAAGTAAGATAGGTATTACCAATAATTACCAATATGCTGTTAGTTGACCAGTGCTATCACTAAGAAACTTACCCTCTAATCTGACAATTTACTATTACTGATTAATTTTTTGACTAAGATTAATTTTTCTGTGTGGTTTATATTGAAAAAAAAAATAAATTCTTTTGGGAAGGATAGCCTTTCAAAGAGTTGGCTAAAGAAGCAGCTCATTTTATTCTTCATTTCATGACAAGAAAGCAAGGGTTGCAATACTCACATCAGACAAAATATTATTTAAAACAGAAGTCATAAAGATAGATAAGGGCAGTATAAAATGATAAAAAAGATTAATACAAGAAAATGATATTATTCTTCATTTCAAACTTTAGTAAAAATTATGATTAAGTCTTTATGTCCTCTTCTTCTTCTTGTTTGGAGAAGGAAATGGCAACCCACTCCAGTGTTCTTGCCTGGAGAATCCCATGGACAGAGAAGCCTGGTAGGCTGCAGTCCGTGGGGTCTCACAGAGTCAGACACAACTGAAGCAACTTAGCAGCAGCAGCAGGTTCTTCTTGTTAAATAACATTTTCAAGTCAAGACCAAAATTTGATACTTTTATCATCAATTCTGGATACAGGTATAATGTTAATGATCATTTATATAATTATAATTCCCTAAATAGCACATATTAATTAGGAATTCAATTTTCAGGTGATGTTTGACCTCTCAGAAGAGCATAGATGTTGCTATTTTTACTTATCTTTTAAGATTCAAAAGGAAATGGAATTTACCAGTGCAGAGACATCACTTAAGAAATAATAGGCTTAAAATTGAGAAATGACTAGTGTTTTTATGGGAGAGATTTTAAGTGATATGAATGATAAAGAAAAGATACATCCAAACATAGCAATAATCCATGACAGAAAAATTATTGAAAGCATTTTGCAACTGTAAATTCTTTTAAAGAATGTGGAATCCCCTTTGTTATGAGAAAAATATTAAATATTCATAATATAATGCTCATTTATCAACTGTAATCATCATTCTGTAAAAGTGTTATGAAATGATCAGAATGTTAATTACCTAATTTAAAACAAATTTGACTAAAATAAAGTATAGCAAGCTAAATTAAGTTTAATTTAGATCAATTTGTGTGTAATTACTCTTAGTTTAAGGGAGTTTTCACCAAATACAGATTTTACGACTCATTATGCACTCACTCATTTATTACACAGACATTTTTAAAATGAGGCTGATGTTCTAAGTTTTCTTTGATTTATCTCTGAACACCCACCATGTTCTAGAAACTGTGCCAATGGTGGCTGTTACAGAGCAGTTTAGATGAAGGAAATAACTAGCCTACTCTCAACCTCCAAATGTCCCCTCCTCAGGTCTCCCCTGACTGCCTCATCTAAGTTAATTTTCACAGTAATTGTTTTGTCAGTGTTTGCATGCTTCTTTTGTAGGATTTCAGTTCAGTTCAGATCAGTTGCTCAGTTGTGTCTGACTCTTTGTGACCCCATGGACTGCAGCACACCAGGCTTCCCTGTCCATCAAAAACTCCCAGAGCTTGCTCAAACTTATGTCCATCGAGTCAGTGATCCCACCCTCTGTCCTCCCTTTCTCCTCCCCTTCAATCTTTCCCAGCATCAGGGTCTTTTCCAATGAGTCAGCTCTTAGCATGAGGTGGCCAAAATATGGCAGTTTCAGCTTCAACATCAGTCCTTCCAGTGAATATTCAGGACTGATTTCCTTTAGGATGGACTAGTTGGATCTCCTTGCACACCAAGGGACTCTCAAGAGTCTTCTCCAACACCACAGTTCAAAAGCATCAATTCTTCGGCACTCAGAGTTCTTTATGTCCCAACTCCCACATGACTTGGAAAAACCTTAGCTTTGAGTAGATGGACCTTTGTTGGCAAAGTAATGTCTCTGCTTTCTAGTATTCTGTCTAGGTTTGTCATAGCTTTTCTTCCAAGGAGGAAGTGTCTTTTTATTTCATGGTTTCAGTCACCATGTGCAGTAATTTTGGAGCCCAAGAAAAGGAAGTCTGTCACTGTTTAATTGTTTCCCCATCTATTTGCCATGAAGTGATGGGACTAGATGCCATGATCTTAGTTTTTTGAATGTTGAGTTTTAAGCCAACTTTTTCACCTCTCCTCTTTCACTTTCATCAAGAAGCTCTTTAGTTCCTCTTCACTTTCTGCCATAAGGGTGGTGTCAACTGCATATCTGACGTTATTGGTATTTCTTCCGACGATCTTGGTTGTGGACTTATCATCACCAGGAGTTATCACCACTAGTGTTTTTGTCTATTAAATATTAGACCTCTGTTCTTCACAATGTAAGCTTTATGAAGCCTTGCATATCTTATATGTAAACATATTAGCTGCTCAACTAATGCATGAAAGAGACATGCGTTAGTTAAGATAGTATGACTTGATCACTTAAGGTAAATAGGAGCTTTTCTCTTAATGACACAAAGTAGTTAGAGTGAAACAATCAGAGAGTCTATAAGAACTAAATCATGTACACCTATCTATATGCAAGAATACATATTAATACATATTATATAGCTATATTAACACATGTTATAGTGGTACATGTTAACACATGTCATGCAGAGTTATAGACTGAACATATGTGTCCCGCTCCCAATTCATATGTTGAAATCTAATCCTTTGGGAGGTGGTTGGCACGTGATAGTGGGAGTGAAATTATTAGTCCCTCACTCATGTCTGAATCTTGCAACCCAAAGGACTATGGCCCACCAGGCTCCTCTGTCCATGGAATTCTCCAGGCAAGAATACTGGAGTGGGTTGTCATTCCTTTCTCCAGGGGATCTTCCTGGCCCAAGGAAAGAACCCCAGTCTCCTGCATTGAAGGTGGATTCTTTACCCTCTGAGCCACCAGGGAAGCCCAATGGTGGGTGAATTGAGCCCTTACAAAAGAAACTGCAAAGAGGGTCCTCACCTCTTCCACACAGCCAAAAAGATGGACATCTATAATCCAAGAAGTGAGTCCTAGCCAGACACCAAATCTACTAGGACCTTGATCTTGGACTTCCCAGAACCACTATGAGAAATAAGTTTCTGGTGTTTATAAACTACCCAGTCTGTGGTGTTTTTGTTCTAGCAGCCCCAAAGGACTAACACACAGCAGTACATATAAACCTATGTTACAAAGGTACATACTAATGCTTCCCAGGGGCACTAGTGGTAAGGAACCCGCCTGCCAATGCAAGAGATGTTAAGAGATGGTGGATGCAACCTCTGGGTCAGGTAGTCCCCTGGATCAGGTCACGGCAACCCACTCCAGTATTCTTGCCTGAAGAATTCCATGGACAGAGGATTCTGGCAGGCTACAGTTCATAAAGTCACAGAGACTCGGACACAACTGAAGCAACTCAGCACACACACACACGCATAGAGGTTCATGCTAACACATTGTAGGAGTACACATTAACATATAATGGAGATGTGTGCTAACACATACTATAGACGTACATGGTGGCATGTGTTACGGAGGTACATGTTAACACATTTTATAGAGACACACATTAAAGCACATCATGGAGATAATACAGTTATGGAGGTACATGTTAGCATATCTTAAGGTGGCACATGGCATAGAGGTGCATATTAACACATGTGCATGTACTTGTTAATACAGGTTGTGGAAGTACATGCTAGTACATGTCATGGATGTACATGATAACACATGTCATGGAAGAACATGCTAATACATGTTATTAAAGTATATATTAAGTGTTGAAGAAGGACCAGGGCTGGAT
The DNA here is from genome assembly GCF_027580195.1 of Bos mutus. Lineage (NCBI taxonomy): Eukaryota > Metazoa > Chordata > Mammalia > Artiodactyla > Bovidae > Bos > Bos mutus. The sequence continues at coordinate 70,139,931 of NC_091633.1, forward strand.
CAACTAATTTTACTTAAGAATGAGTAAATGATTTTGGACGTGGGTCTTATATGGCAAATTAACATTTCCTAGGCAAAAAATATTCAATATAGAACACAAAGCTGAAAATAATCTAAAGAGCTAAAAGTTTGATAAAAACTGTAAAATAAAGGGCTTGTAGACCTAGCATCTCAAATCTGAAAGAGAGGCCATCGCAGCCCTGCTTACTGAATAGAATTACTTTCAAATTGCCTTTTGGTCTGAAAACTTGAAACAGCTTATCTGACTATGATCTTTAGTTTCTCTTCAAGACTGTGATTTTTAGATTTGCTACTTTTGGCCATCTCAGGTAAACATTCCACCTGAACTTCTCCATCCCTGAGAGGCCATTTCTTTACCTCTTTTCCACATTTCTCATCTGATGAACAGACCCTGGACTCTGCAGTGTAATTTGACATTGCTAGTGTGCAGAACATTAACTGTTTTCAATTGCCTTTAAGAATTTTAGATTTCCTTATTATGGAAATAACAAGTTAATTATGTGGTATTTAAGGGCTGCCCTGGTGGCTCACATGGTAAAAAATCTGCCTGCAATGCAGGAGACTTGGGTTCAATCCCTGGAACAAGAAGATCCCCTAGAAAAGGAAATGGCAAACCATTCCAGTATTCTTACCTGGAGAATTCCATGGACAGAGGAGCCTGGAAGTCTATGTATTCCATGGGGTCACAAAGAGTCAGACACAAGTAAATGATTAACCCTTTCACTTTTTCCACTTCATTTTAAGTGCAATTATTTTTTAAAAGGAGAATATATTAACACTTATAACTTTGAGCTCTGTTTAACAGAGGTTTGCTGAATATGGAAGTCCCCCAAGATTTTTCAGGATACAGTGACACCAAGTATATGTCTCTTCAAGTTCTTAGGTAATTCCACATATTGCTTCCACATTCTCACTACATTATGCTGATGAAAAAGTGAAATTATAAAACTGAGCTCTCTATTTGTTCATACCATGTTTGCCACCAAGGAAGTTATTCAAGATGTATATCACAGTTACTGGATTGAGATGAATTGGCATGAAATATGATCTGAAGAGCAGGAAGAATTTACCTATAACTTAGTGTTACTGCAGTTTCATAGAGAAGGCTTTGTGAGTTCCTGAAGATTGAGAGCTGGAGGCAGGAGAAATCATAGCTGCATGGTCATAGATACCATCTACCCCCTTCCTCTGAATGTCAGTGGTCTCCTTGGCAACACATTTCTCTCTTGCCTTTGGAAATTGTTATTGAGTAGAAACAATTTGGATTGCTATAGCAATGAGATAACTAAAACCAAGGCTAAGAGATAATTGTTTTTCTCCCAAGTAGGAAAAGAGGTCTCCCATGAATGTGCTGTAGTTGAGCACTTCTCTCATACTTGGCTTTATAGGGGCCCTCATGCTGAAGTCCCAATAAACTGGGTTTGAAAATACCTTGGAAACCCAATTGACTTCTGCCAGGAAAAGGACAATTCAGAATTCATTATAGGAACCAATTCAAGGAAAAATAAATCAAGAAGTAAGTATGGCCCATTTTCTACTTTGTTTCCTGTTAAACTGAAGGAACTGTAAACTTATTAGCTACACCTTAGAAAGTGGAACAGCGCAGCATTACAAATGTTGTCTCATTTATCAAAGAACACAAGTTTGAGAGGATGCTGTAAATATTAGGCTTTAATTACTGTTTAAAATGTACTGATTCAACCAAAGGTTTCATGGAGGCTTGACAGTAAATGGAGGGAATGCATTCAAGTAAATGATCATAAAAGTAAAATAAAGGTTTACCCTTTATGTAAACCTCACAAGCTATGAGTGCAAATGAAATGATGCCAGTATTCCCCTGGCCTCTGAACCCACCTGGTAATACAGCGCTTTTATCATCACTTAAAAATTCTCATAGGATTACTGCTGAGCACCTCTGGGGTTGTTACATATGAGACCATAAATGTGCTGTACACCAGATTCTGCTTTGACCCTTTCCAGATGCCCATTTCCTTTCACAACCCATGAAGGCATCTCACAACTACCACATCTGACAGTACCTGCCCTGAGAATGCTAATATCTGTCTTAAGAGTTTTAGTTTCTTATTCTCCAAATAGTCCTGTGTATATTGGGGTTCTCAATGTACAGAATCATGACACCTCGCCTAAGAACAACCAAGTTCCCACATCTTGCAGAATCCCTGTGTAAACAGCTATTTCAGACTCTGTGTACAGGCTCTCTTGCATAGATTCAAGCACAATTGCATGAGGACTAATAAAATTTTTTGTGATATCATGCTTCTTGATGCCTCTTGCCTTCTTGAGCCTCTTAATAAGGGTGAAATAGGAGAGTGAAAAAGCTAGCTTGAAACTCAACATTCAAAACAAAAAAAAAAAAAAAACACTAAGATCATGGCATCTGATCCCATCACTTTATGACAAATAGAAGGGGAAAAAGAGGAAGCAGTGACAGATTTTCTTTTCTTGGTCTCCAAAATCACTGCAGACATTGACCGAAATCATGAAATTAAGATGCTTATTCCTTGGAAGGAAAGCTATGACAAACCTAGATAGCATATTTAAAATCAGAGACATCACTTTGCTGACAAATGTCCATATAGTCAAAGCTATGGTTTTGCAGTAGTCATGTACAGATGTGAGAATTGGACCATAAAGAAGGCTGAGCACTAAAGAACTGATGCTTTCAAATTGTGGTGCTGGAGAAGACTCTTGAGAGTCTCTTGGACAGCAAGGAGATCAAACCCATTGATCCTAAAGAAATCAACACTGAATATTCATTGGAAAGACTGATACTGAAGCTGAAGCTGAAGCTCCAATATTTTGGCCACCTGCTCTGAAGAGCTGACTCATTGGCTGTTGCTGCTACTAAGTCGCTTCAGTCATGTCTGACTCTGTGCAACCCCATAGACAGCAGCCCACCAGGCTCCCCCATCCCTGGGATTCTCTAGGCAAGAACACTGGAGTGGGTTGCCATTTCCTTCTCCATTGCATGAAAGTGAAAAGTGAAAGTGAAGTCACTCAGTCGTGTCCAACCCTTCATGACCCCATGGACTGTAGCCTACCAGGCTCCTCCGTCCATGGGATTTTCCAGGCAAGAGTACTGGAGTGAGTTGCCATTTACTTCTCTTGACTCATTAGAAAAGACCCTAAAGATGGGAAAGATTGAAGGAAAAAAGAGAAGGGGGCAGCAGAAGATGAGATAGTTCAATAGTATCATGGACTTAATTGACAGGCATTTGAGAAAACTCAGGGAGATAGTGAAGGACAGGGGAGCCTGTTGTGTTGCAGTCTATTGGGTTGTCAGACATGACTTAGTGACTGAAAAACAACAATACCTACTTCAGGTCCAGAATCTCTTTCCTCCAGTCACTCATGTGTGACAACCTTCTCTTCATTTCTAATTCCAACTATTTGATTCCATTAGATATTCCTTTATTCTTAAAATAAACCCACAGGAAAATTGAATAATGTATTCCAACAATTATTAAGGTATAGTCCATGTACCTCTGGGTGTTCCAGATGCCCTTTCAGGGGCATTTAAGAATTTAATAGGTCAGAACTAATTTTAAATCAAAAGGCCTCCTTTCATTTATAGTGTTCAAAGATTAGGAATTTTGGCTTATGAGCATGAATTGAACCCTACTTATGTCCCCACTCATGCTAATCCCTTTGACAACCAAAAATAATGGCAGAGTTTGCATAAGCTAAAAGAACTCAGGGATTAGATGAGAAGCCCAGCACTACAGCTTAAAAGGCTTTCTGTTTTGTGCAGGATGGTGTCAACCTTATAACGCAGGGTAGGAAGAAAGGACTCCAAGAGAAGAGAGAGCACAGTTGGAGCTCATTTGTGACATTTGCCTGTGTTACCCATTGAATGAGATTTCATGGTTTCTTTGAAGTGTCACCTCACCAAACTGCTTACCCTCCTAGCCAGAGCTGGCTGACCGAAGCTGGATAAGTTAGTCTGGCCTTATTGTAATTTGGAAAGAAACCAGAAAAACAGAGTCTTTGGACCTCTTGATATTCAACTGTTCTTTAGTGCCTGGTGTCAGGCTTTCAGGAAACTGGCTCTATTACAATTTTTTTTATTCCACAAAATATCGCTTTATCCTAAAATAAGTTTCCCTCTATAATTTAAACCAGTTGAGTGAGTTCTATTCCTTAAAAACCAAACAACTCCTAATGAAGAAAAAATTTGACTTGGAAAGTGCTGCTATCAGCCCACATTAAATTTTTGAATAAGATTTTAGAAAACACATGTTCATCAAATAAAATATATAGTCAGTACACTATTTATATAACAATTATATGTTATGTAGGATTATAGCAATCGCCTGTTATATGACAGTTACAAATGGCAAACAATTCTGGAAATACAAATATACTTTTGAACAACATACTCATTTTAATTATGGTAGATGGAAATTCAAAATCTCTCAATAAAATAATCATCATATATGATGCACCACACTGCATCAATATACTGTACCATATTACTCTTTATTATTTTCAGTAACATAAATTATTAATTTTTACATGATTTGTCTAGTTTACATTCATTATAATTCTATTATATAGCTATGTCTTCTAAACAATGAAAGACCACAGTGTTTTTTCAAGCCTTGCCTACCCTGGCTTCAGTGAACAGTGCAGTCAGTGGGAACAGTAAGACAATTAGCATCACAAAGAGAATCTGTAACACACACACACACACACACATATATGAAATGTTATTAAAAGAAATGAAACCCTACCTTTTAGAACAATATGGATGGGCTTGGAGGATATTGTGTTAAGTGAAATAAGCCATACACACAAGGACAAATAATCCATGATCTTACTTATATGTGGAATCTAAAATAGTAGAACTCATAGAAGCAGAGAATATAATGGTGGTTTCTAGACCCTAAGGGAGGGCAAAATATGGAGAAATTGGTCAAAGGGCACAAAGTTTCAGTCATGTAAAATGAATAAGTTCTGGAGATCTAATACTCAGAAATATGTCAATAGTTAACAATGTGCTCAGTAACTCCGTCATGTCCACTCTTTGTGACCCTAAGGACTCTAGCCCACAGGCTCCTCTGTCCTTGGGATTTTCCAGGCAAGAATGCTGGACTGGGTTGCCATTTCTACCTCTACGGAATCTTCCTGACTCAAGCATCAAACCTATGTCTCTTGCATGGAACAGGCAGATTCTTAACCACTGAACCACCTGGGACCCCCTCCTCCCCCATAGTTAACAATACTGTATTATATACAAATTTGTTAATTACCTGGACTGTACAGTCCATGGGGTCGAAAAGAGTCGGATACGACTGAGCAGCTTTCACTTTTTTAAGAGGGTAGATTTTAAGTGTTCTCACCACACACACACACCAGAAAATGCTATGTGTGGATATACTTCTGTATTTGAATACGGTAATTATTTCACAATTTACACATACATCAAAATATGTACAAATGTTTATTGTTGTTGTGGGTCAGTTGCTGAGTCACATCCAACTCTCTGCAGCTCCATGGACTGCAAGACACCAGGCTTCTGTCCTTCACAACCTCCCAGAGTTTGCTCAAACTCATGTCCATTGAGTCAGTGATGCCATCCACCCATTTCACCCTCTGTTGCCCCCTTCTCCTCCTGCCTTCAATCTTTCTGAGCATCAAGGTCTTTTCCAGTGAGTCAGCTCTTGGCATCATGTGGCCAGAGTATTAGAACTTCAGCTTCAGCATCAGTCCTTCCAACAAATATTCAGCATTGATCTCCTGTGGGGATGACTGGTTTTACCTCCTAGGGGTCCAAGGGACCCTCAAATGTCTTCTCCAGCACCACAATTCAAAAGTAACAATTCTCCAGCTCATCTATCTTTACGGTCCAACTCTCACATGCATACATGACTATTGGAGAAACCAAAGCTTTGACTGCTGCTGCTGCTGCTAAGTCGCTTCAGTCATGTCCAACTCTGTGCGACCCCATAGACAGCAGCCCACCAGGCTCCCCCGTCCCTGGGATTCTCCAGGCAAGAACACTGAAGTGGGTTGACATTTCCTGCTCTGATGCATGAAAGTGAAAACTGAAAGTGAAGTCGCTCAGACTAGATGGACCTTTTTCAGCAAAGTGATGTCTCTGCTTTTTAATATGCTGTCTAGGTTTGTCATAGCCTTCCTTCCAAGGAGCAAGTGTCTTTTAATTTCATGCCTGCGGTCATCATCTACAGTGATTCTGGAGCCCAAGAAAATAAAGTCTGTCATTGTTTCCATTTTTTCCCTATTTCCCTAGAAGTAATAGAACCAGATGCCATGATCTTAGTTTTTGAATGTTGAGTTTCAAGCCAGCTTTTTCACTCTCCTGTTTTACCTTCATCAAGAAGCTCCTTAGTTCCTTTTGACTTTATGCCATTATGTAGTAGCATATGCACATTAGAGACTGTTGATATTTCTCCCAGAAATCTGGATTCCAGTTTGTGATTCATGCAGACTGGCATTTTGCATGATGTTTTCTGTGTCTAAGTTAAATAAGCAAGGTGACAATATACAACCCTACCATATTCCTTCTCCAAAATATGGAAAATTCTAAAGAAGGTGGGAGTATCAGACCACCTTACCTGCCTCCTGAGAAAACTGTATGCATGTGAAGAAGCAACAGTTAGAAACAGACATGGAACAAAGTATTGGCTCAAAATTGGGAAAGGAGTATGTCAAGGCTGTATATTATCACTTTGCTTATTTAACTTATATACAGAGTGCATCATACAGAATGCTGGACTGGGTGGAGCTTAAGCTGGACTCAAGATTACCAGGAGAAATATCTAAAACCTCAGATATGCAGATGATAATAATAGCAGAAAGTGAAGAGGAACTAAAGAGCCTCTTGATGAAGGTCAAAGAGGAGAGTGGAAAAGCTGGTTTAAAACTCCACATTCAAAAGACTAAGATCATGGCATCTAGTCCCATGATGTCATGGCAAATAGATGGGGAAAAAATGGAAATGGTGACAGACTTTATTTTCTTGGACTCCAAAATCACTGCAGATGGTGACTGCAGCCTTGAAATTAAAAGATGCTTGCTCCTTGGAAGAAAAACTATGACAAACCTAGACAGTGATTAAAAAGCAGAGAAATCACTTTGCTGAAAAATCTCAGTATAGTCAAGGCTATGGTTTTTCCAGTAGTCATGTATGGATATAACAATTGGAGCAGAAAGAAGCTTGAGCACCAAAGAATTGATGCTTTTGAACTGTGGTGTTGGTGAAGACTCTTGTGCATCCTTTAAACTCCAAGGGTATCAGACCAGTCTATCCTATAGGAAATCAACCCTGAATATTAATTGGAAGGACTGGTGCTGAAGTTGAAGCTCCATTACTTTGGCCACCTGATGCAAAGAGCCAGCTCACTGGAAAAGACCCTGATGTTCGGAAAGATTGAGGACATGAGGAAAAAGGGATGACAGAGGATGAGATGGTTGGATGGCATCACTGTCTCAAAGGACATGAGTTTGAGCAAACTCTGGGAGATAGTGAAGGAAAGGGAAGCCCAGCATGCTGCAGTCCATGGGGTGGCAGAGTCAGAAATGACTGAGTGACTGAACAGCAACTTACTCCTCTCCCAATCTTGAACCAGTTTGTTGTTCCATGTATGGTTCTAACTGTTGCTTCTTGACCTGCAAACAGGTTTCTCAGGAGGCAGGTAAGTTACCTGGTATTCCCATCTCTTTAACAATTTTCCAGTTTGTTGTGGTCCAGACAGTCAAAGGCTTTAATATAGTAAGTGAAGCAAAAGTAGATGTTTTTCTGGAATGTTGGCAATTTCATCTGATTTCTTTGCCTCTTCAAAACTCAACTGGTTCATCTGGAAGTTCTTGGTTCACATACTGCTGAAGCCTAGCTTGAAGGATTTTGAGCACTACCTTGCTAGCATGTGAAGTGAATGCAATTGTTAGGTAGTTTGAACATTCTTTGGCATTGCCCTTCTTTGAGATTGGAATAAAAACTGGCCTTTTCTAGTCCTGTGGCCATTTCTGAGTTTTCCAAATTTGCTGGCATATTGAGTGCAGCATTTTAATAGCATCATCTTTTCAGTTCAGTTCAGTTCAGTAACTCAGTCTTGTCTGACTTCTTGTGACCCCATGAATCACAGCACGCCAGGCCTCCCTGTCCATCACCAACTCCCAGAGTTCACTCAAACTCATGTCCATTAAGTCAGTGATGCCATCCAGCCATCTCATCCTCTGTCGTCCCCTTCTCCTCCTGCACCCAATCCCTCCCAGCATCAGGGTCTTTTCCAACGAGTCAACTCTTTGCATGAAGTGGCCAAAGTATTGGAGTTTCAGCTTCAGCATCAGTCCTTCCAATGAACACCAGGACTGATATCCTTTAGGATAGACTGGCTGGATCTCCTTGCAGTCCAAGGGACTCTCAAGAGTCTTCTTCAACACCACAGTTCAAAAGCATCAATTCTTCGGTGCTCAGCTTTCTTCACAGTCCAACTCTCACATCCATACATGATCACTGAGAAAACCATAGCCTTGACTACATGGACCTTTGTTGGCAAAGCAATATCTCTGCTTTTGAATATGCTATCTAGGTTGGTCACAACTTTCCTTCCAAGAAGTAAATGTGTTTTGATTTCATGGCTGCAATCACCATCTGCAGTGATTTTGGAGACAAAAAAAAAAAAAAGTCTGACACTGTTTCCACTGTTTCCCCATCTATTTCCCATGAAGTGATGGGACTAGATGCCATGATCCTAGTTTTCTGAATGTTGAGCTTTAAGTCAACTTTTTCACTCTCCTCTTTCACATTCATCAAGAGGCTTTTTAGTTCCTCTTCACTTTCTGCCATAAGGGTGGTGTCATCTGCATATCTGAATTATTGATATTTCTTCTGGCAATCTTGATTCCAGCTTGTGCTTTTTCCAGCCCAATGTTTCTCATGATGTACTCTGCATAGAAGTTAAATAAGCAGGGTGACAATATACAGCCTTGACATACTCCTTTTCCTATTTGGAACCAGTCTGTTGTTCCATGTCCAGTTCTAACTATTGCTTCCTGACCTGCGTATAGGTTTCTCAAGAGGCAGGTCAGGTGGTCTGGTATTCCCATCTCTTTCAGAATTTTCCACAGTTTATTGTGATCTACACAGTCAAAGGCTTTGACATATTCAAGCTAATGTAAACAGTGCTGCAGTGAACACTGGGGTACATTTAATCTTTTTCAATTATGGCTTTCTCAAGATATATGCCCAGTAGTGGGGTTGTTGGGTCATATGATACTTTTATTCCTAGTTTTTTAAGGAATCAACATACTGTCTTCCATAGTGGCTGTATCCATTTACATTCCGGCCAATAGTGCAAGAGGGTTTCTTTTTCTCCACATTCTTTCCAGCATTTACTGCTTGTATATATATATATTTTTTTGATGGTGGCCATTCTGACTAGTGTGAGGTAATATCTCACTGAGGTTTGGTTTGCATTTCTCTAGCAGTAACTATGGTTTTTCCAGTGGTCATGTATGAATGTAAGAGTTAGACTGTGAAGAAAGCTGAGCGCCAAAAAATTGATGCTTTTGAACTGTGGTGTTGGAGAAGACTCTTGAGAGTCCCTTGGATTGCAAGGAGATCCAACCAGTCCATTCTAAAGGAGATCAGCCCTGGGTGTTCTCTGGAAGGAATGATGCTAAGGCTGAAACTCCAATACTTTGGCCACCTCATGTGAAGAGTTGACTCACTGGAAAAGACTCTGATGCTGGGAGGGATTGGGGGAAGGGAGAAAAGGGGACGACAGAGGATGAGATGGCTGGATGGCATCACCGACTCAATGGACGTGAGTTTAAGTGAACTCTGGGAGTTGGTGTTGGACAGGGAGGCCTGGTGTGCTGTGATTCATGGGGTCGCAAAGAGTCGGACATGACTGAGTGACTGAACTGAAGTGAACTGAACTGAGCAGTAACAATGAGCGATATTGAACATCTTATGGGTTTCTTAGCCATCTGCTTCTCCTCTTTGAAGAAATGTCTGTTTAGGTCTTCTGCCCAGTTTTTGATTGGGTTTTTTGTTTTATTGGTATTGAGTTGCTTGAGCTACTTGTGTATTTTGGAAATTAATCCTTTGTCAGTCTTTTCATTTCTATTGTTTTTTCGTACTCTGAGGATTGTCTTTTCCCTTAGTTTATAGTTTCCTTTGCTGTGCAAAAGCTTTTAAGTTTAATTATGTCCCACTTGCTTTTATGCCCATTATTCTAAAAGGTGGGTCATAGAGGATCTTGCTGTGATATATGTCACTGTGTTCTGTCTATGTTTTCCTCTAAGAGTTATAGTTTCTGTAATATATAGGACTTCCAATTAGGTCTTTAATCTATTTTGAGTTTATTTTTGTGTAGGGTGTTAGGAAGGGTTCTAATTTCATTCTTTTACAGTTTTCCCAGCACCACTTATTGAAGAGACAATCTTTGCCCCATTGTATTTTCTTGTCTCCTTTTTCAAAGATAAGGTGCCCATAGATGGATAGGTTTATCTTTGGGCTTTCTATTTTGTTCCATTTGTCTATATTTCTGTTTTTGTGCCAGTACCATACCATCCTGATGACTGTGCATTGTAGTATAGTCTGAAATCAGGAAAGTTGATTCCTCTATTTCCATTTTTCTTTCTCAAGATTGCTTTGATTATTCGGTGTCTTTAGTGTTTCTATATGAATTGTGAAAATTTTCTTTCTAGTTCTGTGAAAAATGTCATTGGTAATTTATAAGAATCACATTGAATCTTAGATTGAATTTGGTTGTATAGTCATTTTCACAATATTGATTCTTCTACTCCAGGAACACAATGTATCTCTCCATCTGTCTATATCATCTTTGATTTCTTTCATCAGTGTCTTACTGTTTTCTGTATATGGCTCTTTTGTCTCATTAGGTAGATACTTTATTCTATTCCTTGGAATGGTAAATGGCATTGATTCCTTAATTTCTGTTTCTGATTTTCTGTTGTTAGTGTGTAGAAATGCAAGTGATTTCTGTGTGTTAATTTTATATCCTGCAGCTTTACTATAGTCATTGTTTAGCTCTAGTAATTTTCTGGTATATTTAGGGTTTTCTATGTATAATATCATGTTATGTGCTAAGAGTGAGAGTTTTGCTTCTTCTTTTACAACCTGGATTCCTTTTATTTATATTTCTTCTATTATTGATGTAGTTAGGACTTCCAAAATCATGTTGAATTATAGTGGTGAGAGTGGACACTCTTGTCTTATTCCTGAACTTGTAGAGAACGCTTTCAATTTTTCACCATTGAGCATAATATTTGCTGTGGATTTATCATATGGTCTTTATTATTTTGAGGTAGATTCCTTCTCTGCCCATTTTTGAAGAGTTTTATCATAAATGGGTGCTGAATTTTGTCCAAAGCTTTTTCTGCATCTATTGAGACTATCACATGGTTTTTATCTTTCAATTTGTTAATATGGCATATTTCATTGATTGTGTATATTGAAGAATCCTTGCATCTTTCAAATAAACCTGACTTGATCACAGTGTATAACCTTTTTAATGTGTTGTTGAATTCTGTTTGCTAGAACTTTGTTGATGGTTTTTGCATCTGTGTTCATCAGTGATATTGGCCTGTAATTTTCTTTTTCTGTGATGTCTCTGTCTGGCTTTCATATCAGGGTGATGGTGGCCTTGTAGAATAAGCTTGCAAGTGTTGCTTCCTTTGTAATTTTTCGAAAGAGTTCCAGATGGATAGGCATTAGCTTTTCTCTGAATTGTTTGATAGAATTCACCTGTGAAGCCATCTGGCCCTGCGCTTTTGTTTTCTGGGAGATTTTGATCACAGCTCCTATTTCAGTGCTTGTGATCTGCTTGTTCATAATTTATTTCTCTCCCTGGTTCAGTCTTGGGAGGCTGAACTGTCCTAAGAATCTGTCCATTTCTTCCAGGTTGTTCATTTTATTGGCATATTCATTTTGTTTCTGTGTTGCCTGTTGTGAGCTCTCCTTTTTCATTTCTAACTTTATTGATTTGATTCTTCTCCCTTTTATCTTGATGAGTCTGGCTAATGGTTTGTCAATTTATATTATCTTCTCAAGGAAACAGCTTTTAGTTTTATTAATCTTTACTGTTATTTCCTTCATTTATTTTTCATTTATTTCTGCTCTGATATATATGCTTTCCTTCTACAACTTTGGTTTTTTTCTTTTTCCAGTTGTTTTATATGTAAAGTTTGTTGTTGTTGTTCAGTCACTCAGTTGTATCCAACTGTTTGCAATCCCATGGTCTGTAGCCCACCAGGCTCCTCTGTTCATGGGATTCTCCAGGCAAGAATACGGGAGTGCATTGCTATTTTCTTCTCCAGGGGATCTTACCAACCCAGGAATCAAACCCTGGTTTCCTGCATTGCAGGCAGATTCTTTACCAACTGAGCTACGAGGGAAGCCCTGAATGTTTCTCTTGTTTCTTGAGGTAGGATTGTATTGCTAAAAACTTCCATCTTAGAACTGTTTTTGCTGCATCCCATAGATTTAGGGTTGTTATACTTTCATTGTCATCTTTTTCTAGGAATTTTTTAAATTTCCCTTTTGATTTCTTCAGTAACCTGTTTGTTATTTACAAAGGTATTGTTTAATCTCCATGTGCTCGTGATTTTTACAGTTTTTCCCCCCTGTAATTGATATCTAGTCTCATAGTGTTGCAACCAGAAAAGATGGTTGATATGATTTCAATTTTCTTAAATTTACTGAGACTTGAAATGTGACCAAGATGTGGTCTATCCTTAAGAATATTCCATGTACACTTAGAAAGAAAGTGTATTCTTCTGCATTTGGATAAAATGTCCTAAAGATATCAATTAGATTAGTCTGGTCTAGTGTGTCATTTAATGCTTATGTTTCTTTATCAGCTTCCTGTTTTGATTCTCTGCCTATTGGTGTAAGTGGAATGCTGAAGTCCCCTACTCTTATTGTGTTACTGTCAACTTCCCCTTTTATGTTTGTTATTGTTTACCTTATGTATTGCTCCTATGTTGGGTGCATAAATATTTACAAGTGTTAGGTCTTCTTCTTAGATTGATCCCTTGATCATTATGTAGTGTCCTTCTTAATCTCTTGTAATCTCTTAATCTCAGTTCTTTATTTTAAGGTCTATTTTGTCTGATATGAGAATTGTTATGCTGGCTTTCTTTTGATATCCATTTACATGGAACATACTTTTCCATCCTTTCACTTTCAGTATGTATGTGTCTTTAGGTCTAAAGTGGGTCTCTTGTAGCCAGCAAGAGACTTGTTTTTGTCTCCATTTAGCCAGTCTATGTCTTTAGATTTGAGCATTTAATCTATTTACATTTAAAGTAATTATTGATGTGTATTGTCCTATTGGTATTTTTTAATGGTTTGGGTTTGTTTTTGTAGGTAATTTCCTTGTGTGTTTCCTTCCTATAGAAGTTCCTTTAACATTTGTTTTAAAGCTGGTTTGGTGGTGCTAAATTCTGTTAACTTTTGCTTGTCTGTAAAGCTTTTGATTTCTCCATCGATTTTGAATGAGATCCTTGCCAAGTAGAGTAATTTTGGTTGTAATTTTTTTTTTCCTTTTAGTACTTTAACTATACCTGCCATTCCCTTCTGTCTTGCAGAGTTTCTGGTGAAAGATCAGTTGTTAATCATATGGAGTTTCCTTTGTACGTTATTTGTTGCTTTTCCCTTGCTGCTTGTAATAGTCTTTCTCTGTGTTTAATCTTTGTTAGTTTTATTAGTATGTGTCTTGGTGTGTTTCTCCTTGGGTTTATCCTGTATGGGACTCTCTGCACTTCTTGGACTAGGTTGTCAATTTCCTTTCCCATGTAAGGGAAATTTTTGACTATAATCTCTTAAAAAATTCTGAGACACTTTCTTTTTTCTCTTCTTCTTCTGGGACCCCTATAAATTTGAATGTTGAGGCATTTAATATTGTCTCAGAGGTCTCTGAGATTACTCTCAATTCTTTTCTTTCGTTTTCCTTTATTATGCCCTTCAGTAGCTATTCCCACCATTCTATCTTCCAGCTCCTTGGAAGAAAAGCTATGACAAATCTAGACAGCATATTAAAAAACAGAGACATTATTTTGCTGGCAATTGTCCATATGGTCAAAGCTATGGTTTTTCCAATAATATATGGATATGAGAGTTGGACCATAAAGAAGGCTGAACACTGAAAAATTGATGCTTTAGAGCTGTGGTGTTAGAGAAGGCTCTTGAGAGTCCCTTGGATTGTAAGGAGATCAAATCAGTCAATCCTAAGGAAATCAATCCTGAGTACTCATTAGAAGGACTGATGCTGAAGCTATAACTCCAATACTTGGCCACCTGATGTGATGAGCTGATTAATTAGAAAAGACCCTGATGCTGGGAAAGATTGAAGGCAGGAAGAGAAGAGGACGAAGAGGATGCGATGGTTGGGTAGTGTCATCAAATCAATGGACATGAGTTTGAGCAAGCTTCAGAAGATGGTGAAGGACACAGAAACCTGGCATGCTGCAGTCCATGAGGTCACAAAGAGTTGGACATGAACGAGCAACGGAACAACAACAACAGCAACAGCAATCTTCAAGCTTACTTATCCGTTCTTCTACCTCATTCTATCATTAATTCTTCTAGAGTATTTTTAATTCCATTAATTGTATTGGTCATCTCTATTTGCTTATTCTTGTTACTTCTAGGTCATTGTTAAATCTGTAAAGTGATTCTTGCATTTTCTCCATTCTATTTTTGAGGTTTTAAATCATCTTTACTATCAACACTCTGAATCTCTGAATTTTTTTCAGGTAGTTTGTCTATTTTGTCTTCATTTGTTTGGTCTTGTGAGTTTGTATCTTGTTCCTTTGTTTATACAGTTTTTCTCTCTTTTCATTTTTTTCTGACTTACTGTATTTCAGGTCTCCTTTTCCCAGATATTAGAGTTTTACTACTTCTTCCTTTCATTTTCTGCCCTTGGTGGGTAAATTTGGTCTCATAGTTGGTATAGGCTTCGTGTTGTGAGTGAATTGTGCCTATGTTTCTGTGGGAGGATGTGAGGTTTTTTTCTTTTTTCCTCCAATGGGTGGGGCTGTGTGAGGTGGTATTTTGTGGTGTCCATTGGGAATCCTGCCTGCTGATGATTGGATTTGTCTTGCTGGTAGTTTGAATGAAGCATCCTAGACTGGATGCTGCTGGCAGTCAGGAGATGCTGGGTCTTGTATACAGGTGGAGGTGTTCATGGGAGTTCTCAGTAATTGATAATCCTTGTGGAGTTTTCTTGACTCATCACTCCCCCTCCAAAGTTTCAGCACTGATCTCTGACTGGTGAATTGAGATTTCACAAATTATGTCTTATGGCATTAAAAGGAACTGAAACAAACACATAAAACAAACAAACAAACAAACAAGAAACCTAAGACAAACCCCAGACAAATGTTAAATACAAACCAGACAAACTAGCACAGGAAATTGGAAAGGAGCAGTCAGGTTGGCAGAGCACAAGGAAAGTGAAGACAAAAAAGAAACAAGAAAAGAAAGTGTCTGAGATAGTAGTGATCCATTGTGCTGAATGTTAATAAATGGACAAGTTCGTTCAGAGCTGGTATGGGCTTATTGGATTTGGCAGATGACAGTTTATATGTCCCTTTGATCTAAGAAGTATCTGTAGAGAGGTTAGAACAGAAATTAAGCTCAAGTGCTCTGTAACTAGAGCTGGATTCTGTGCTATGGTCTCATTCCTCTGGATAAATTTAATGTTTGACACACTCCGACATAAATCACAGCAGGATCCTCTATGACCCACCTTGCAGAATATTGGAAATAAAAGCAAAAATAAACAAATGGAACCTAATTAAAATTAAAAGCTTCTGCACAACAAAGGAAACTATAAGCAAGGTGAAAAGACAGCCTTCAGAATGGGAGAAAATAATAGCAAATGAAGCAACTGACAAACAACTAATCTCAAAAATATACAAGTAACTCCTGCAGCTCAATTCCAGAAAAATAAATGACCCAATCAAAAAATAGGCCAAAGAACTAAACAGACATTTCGCCAAAGAAGACATATAGATAGCTAACAAACACATGAAAAGAAGCTCAACATCACTCATTATCAGAGAAATGCAAATCAAAACCACAATGAGGTACCATTTCATGCCAGTCAGAATGGCTGTGATCCAAAAGTCTATAAGCAATAAATGCTGGAGAGGGTGTGGAGAAAAGGGAACCCTCTTACACTGTTGGTGGGAATGCAAACTAGTACAGCCACTATGGAGAACAGTGTGGAGATTCCTTAAAAAACTGGAAATAGAACTGCCTTATGACCCAGCAATCCCACTACTGGGCATACACACCCAGCAAACCAGAATTGAAAGAGACACGTGTACCCCAATGTTCATCGCAGCGCTGTTTATAATAGCCAGGACGTGGAAGCAACCTAGATGTCCATCAGCAGATGAATGGATAAGAAAGCTGTGATATATATACACAACGGATTATTAGCCATTAAAAAGAATACATTTGAATCAGTTCTAATGAGGTAGATGAAACTGGAGCCTGTTATACAGAGTAAAGTAAATCAGAAAGAAAATACAGTATAGTAACACATATATATGGAATTTAGTAAGATGGTAACGATAACCCTGTATGTGAGACAGCAAAAGAGACACAGATGTATAAAACAGGTATGGGGCGGGAGGTGGGAGGGGCATTCAGGATGGGGAACACATGTATACCCGTGGCAGATTCATGTTGATGTATGGCAAAACCAATACAATATTGTAAAGTAATTAGCCTCCAGTTAAAATAAATTTATATTAAAAAAAATTAATGTTTGAGCTAAAAGAGACCAGTACTCTCAATGTCCCAATTTAGCCCTCCCCTCTTCACATCCCCTGATGATCATAAGTTCGTTTTATACTTTTGTGACTCTACTTTTGTTTTGTAACTAAGTTAATTTGCACTCATTTTAAATTAAAAACTTTTTTTCTATTTGTACCCTCTAAATTTTTTTTTCAATTCCATATGTAAGTGGTATATGATGTTTGTCTTTCTGGGATTGACATATATACACCACTATATAGAAAATAGATAACTAATAGAACCTGCTGTATACATGGAATTCTGCTCAATACTCTGTAATGGCCTATATGAGAAAAAAATATATATATATTTTTATATATATATATAAACACACACTACACACACACACATATGTGTATATATATATATATATAAACTGATTCACTTTGCTGTGTACCAGAAACTAATATAACATTGTAAATCAACTACATACTCCAAATATTTTTAAGATAATAAAATAATAAATTTTTTGAAAAGAGAGAGAATAGTATACCTTGGTGATTAGAAAGAGAATGTTGAGGAGAAACCAACTTGCCCTAGGCCAAAGTGTCTTTCTGTGTCCCATTGGAGGAAAGTGATGATATAACTGCCATTATTATGGAATTCATAAAACAATGAATTTTGGTTGTTCATTGTCTCCACAAACAGCCAGGGGGTATTGCTATTAAACAGAGATCACCAGTTGAGCCCAGATTCTGATTATTTTATTAGGCAATGGAAGCCTTAGACAGCAGACTAAGCTCTGTTAGTGCAAGCTCAGGTTTTACTGGGACCAGGGTAATAAGCCAAAATCCAATATTGGCTCATATCTAATAACATCTCCGAAAATGTAACTGTTTACAAGCTTACTAGTATTGTTCTTTCAAAATTATATAAACTTCAAAACCCCATGCCCATTTTGTCCATCATTACCTGTTATTCCTGGCACTGTATCTGTTCTCCACTTTTCACTGCAATTTTGGGTCTGAGAATCTGCAAACTACATTATCCTGTTTCCTTTGTCTTGTCAACAAATGAAAGTCCCCAGTATACTGTCAGAGGTGGGGAAGAGAGAAGAAGGGTTTATTTCTTCTTCTCTGTTTTAGGAATATTTATGGAAATGGGTTGTAGTCCTTTACCAATTCCAACCTAGGCCATGGGATCTCCTCCTTGGTTCCAGTAGCCATGGCTTAGTCCCACTTGTATGCACAGGAAACATCACATCCTCTTTTGTTTCCATAAACCTGAGAGTCATAAACAACTTCCCTACATTACTAATATCTGAGTTGCATCTCCATTCCCTTTTTCTCTCTCATGGTTTTTAATATCCATGTCACAAATTTCCTGTACCACATCTATTTGAAATACATAATTGATCTCTGATTTCCCGACTTGATTCTGACAATATACCAATGGACAGGGGCCTTTTCCGCAGTGTAGGTCTAAGTATAGATGATACTACCAGCAGATTGCTAAACAGCTTCTCAGTGTCAATTTTAAATGGGTAAATAAAAGGTACTCTTTAGGCAGAAAGTAGAGAGCACAATTCATTGCCTAGAAAACGGGTCAGCAGAACAACGCTCAAGAAATTTTTGATTTAGGTCTCTGACCCAGTCATATTATTCTACAAGTCCATAGATTTGTCCAAGGTCTTATGAACCGTTGTCATTCCCAAACAACTGTAAAAAGTTCCCATCTAAATCCTGATGACTGTATACCACAGTTCCCTACTGACAAGGCTACTCCCAGGCTGGAACTGTAAGGAGGGAAAGTGACTGAAGAAGTGTGTCTTCCCTTAGAATTCAGACATATGCACTATTTAGCAGCACCCAGGACTTGACACTTCTCTGTGGGAGGAAAGCAGGTGGGAAATTCACACCTTGCGTTATCTTCTTCCGAGTTTGGCCTCATGAATTTCCTTTCTTTCTTAAAGAAAGACTTCCTCAATCTGTTCCATTGATGTTATCTATCCTGAACAAATAAAATCCCATGTAGGACCAAACTCATGTGACTGGAATCCTCAAAATCATTAATAATTAGAGACATACAATTAAAACAATACAGTATGACTTTAAGCATTAGAACATTTAAACTATAGAACTGGCAAACATTAGAAAGTTTGATAATGTTGTATTAGTGGGATGTGGGGATGTGACAACTATCATATGTGGCTACAAAGAGCAGTGTGGGAGTAACCAGTAAAATTAAGTAGACGTGTACTTAACAACCCACTCTCTCCATGCTAAAAAATGCTAACCAGCATCTGAGCCTTCAGCAAGTTGTAACGGAAATTAAAAAGATCATAGATCACCATAACAAATATAAAAATAATAATAAAATAATAGTGAAAAGTTTGAAATATTGTGAGAATTACCAGACATGACACAGAGACATAAAGTGAGAAAATGTTTGTTGGAAAAAAATGGCACCAATAAACGTGCTCAGTGCAGGGTTGCAACAGACTTTCAACTTGTTAAAAATGCAATATCTGCAAAGCACAATAAAGCAAAGTACAGTCAAATGAGGTCTGTCTGTACAAAGTTATTTGCATCAAGGCAACATAAGTTATAGATAATCCACAAAACAACAATGATTTTACATAATAAAAAATAATTTCTTCCTCATACAAAGAACAATCATCTGCAAGGAGGGTGTTGTATTCCACATGGTCATTCGGGGACCTAGGTTGACAAAGGAAATCAGTATTCACCAACACATGGGTACAGAAAACTCACATACTTCTGTTGGAAAGACCTAGAAGTAGTATACTTCAGCCTATTTTCTCTTGGCCAAATATAAAGAGAAAGAAACACTTAACTCCAAGGAAAGCTGGGAAAGGTAGCTGTGCATACGCCTCACATTTAAATAACAATCTGGCTGATTAAAAATTATAATTCAAAGCTGGTTTATTTAAATACTTCAAAAATATTGCTTAAAACTATCTTGTCATCAAAGCTACTGTTAGGAAGTCTAAAATAGCCAGGACATGGAAGCAACCTAGATGTCCATCAGCAGATGAATGGATAAGAAAGCTATGGTACATATACACAATGGAGTATTACTCAGCCATTAAAAAGAATACATTTGAATCAGTTCTAATGAGGTGGATGAAACTGGAGCCTATTATACAGAGTGAAGTAAGCCAGAAGGAAAAACACCAGTACAGTATACTAATGCATATATATGGAATTTAGAAAGATGGTAACAATAACCCTGTGTACGAGACAGCAAAAGAGACACTGATGTATGGAACAGTCTTATGGACTCTGTGGGAGAGGGAGAGGGTGGGAAGATTTGGGAGAATGGCATTGAAACATGTAAAATATCATGTATGAAACGAGATGCCAGTCCAGGTTCAATGCACGATACTGGATGCTTGGGGCTGGTGCACTGGGACGACCCAGAGGGATGGTGTGGGGAGGGAGCAGGGAGGAGGGTTCAGGATGGGGAACACATGTATACCTGTGATGGATTCATTTTGATATTTGGCAAAACTAATACAATTATGTAAAGTTTAAAAATAAAACAAAATTAAAAAAAAAAGATTTGATTTTTATTTCTTTATAGGAAGGTTTTAGAACTTACTAATGTCCTTATATTTCATTAAAAATTCCATTTTTATTTTTTATGTATTCCTATTTTCCATATGTTGGTAGTTCTGCTTTTCTTCTCTGTATCTGTTATCTTATACTTTATTAGCTTATGTATTATTTCCCTTTTCCTTTTCATGCTAACCCTCAGGAAGAGTGCTTCAAGATAGTCTACAAGTGCATTAATTTATTTCTCTAATATTTTATCCTACTATTCATCTTAAACTATTATAACTTATTTTTCAGAATTAGTATATTTCTACTTTTTTCTGTTTATTTCCTCCAACTAAGTATTACTAATATTCATCATTTTAAGGGCATTTATCATGATTGCTTGGAGAAGACAATGGCACCCCACTCCAGTACTCTTGCCTGGAACACCCCATGGTAGGCTGCAGTCCATGTGGTCACTAAAAGTCTGATATGACTGAGCGACTTCCTTTCACTTTTCACTTTCATGCATTGGAGAAGGAAATGGCAACCCACTCCAGTGTTTTTGCCTAGAGAATCCCAGGGACAAGGGAGCCTGATGGGCTGCCGTCTATGGGGTCGCACAGAGTCGGACATGACTGAAGTGATTTAGCAGCAGCAGCATGATTGTTTAAAATTTTTATTTTAATAACTGCTTCATGTGATAGACTTTGTTGATTTTGCTTTCTCTGTTGAAAAGATTGTTCTTCTAAGAGTCTAGTCATGTTGACTTTTAAGTTCATGTTCTCTTAGAACGTCTTCCTGCTCTGACTTTTAGTATGTGTTGGGGAAAACCCAAAGTCCTGTAAGTACCTGTCATCTCTGTGAATTTAAGGAAAGGGCAGGAAGGGACACCAGTGCACACAGCTCCAGGCACTACAAAGTCACTAGGTAGCCCACTAGGTTCTGAAGGATTCACCTTTAAAAAAAAAAAAAAAAAAAAAAAAAAGACCTTAGATAGAAGTAGCCTGAAAAGTGAAAGTGTTACTCACTCAATCCTGTCTGACTCTTTGTGACCCCTTGGCTCCTCTGTCCATGGAATTATTCAGGCAAGAATACTGGAGTGGGTTGCCATTCCCTTCTCCAGGGGATCTTCCTGACCCAGGGACCGAACCAAGGTCTCCCAAATTGCAGGCAGATTCTTTGCTGTCTTAACCATCAGGCAAGACTTTCTTCAGGGTGATGTGATCCCTGCTGCCTGGAGCAGAGAAGACAAATAATGAATGCCTGAGGGTACTAGCCTGTCCATCCCATTTATACCAGCTCCTCACTCCAGTGGATTTTGTACTACCTTTGAATTTTGTCTGATATACATCTGTTTCCTCCAGACCAAGTAGTCTAGGCTTGAGGCAATTTTTGTGGTGATGCTGCTGCTGCTGCTGCTAAGTCACTTCAGCCGTGTCTGACTCTGTGCGACCCCATAGACTGCAGCCCACCAGGCTTCCCTGTCCCTGGGAGTCTCCGGGCAAGAACACCGGAGTGGGTTGCCATCTTCTCCTCTAATGCATGCATGCATGCATGCATGCTAAGTCGCTTCAGTCATGTCTGACTCTGTGAGACCCCACGGACAGCAGCCCACCAGGCTCCTCTGTCCTGGTGATTCTCCAGGCAAGAACACTGGAGTGGGTTGCCATTTCCCTCTCCATTGTGGTGATGAGGCAGGCAATAATGGTCTATGGCAACGTTGAGAGAAGAGTAAAACATAATACATCTCCAACACAGTCTCTCAGAGATGTGCCTAGATTCTCTTAGCCAGAGACAGATGCTGCCTGCATCACCATTCTTCTTTATTCTTTCTGAGATGTTTTCAGTCTGTCTGGAGCTCTCACAGGTTTTCGTGTTATTTTTTTAGATCCTTGAATCCTTCTATTTTCTGTAGTTTCTCCAGGACTGATTCAAGGGAAGGAGTAATAAAAAAGAAAAAAAAATCTAAATCTGATATGGTAAAATTTTTGAATTTTAATGTAACCAAATTCTTTGTTCTTTTAATTTTAAATTCTTCCATACATTTTTTCCCCTGACAGAGCATATTAATAATCCTTTCAGGCACTGGTTCTCAGAATGAGAATAGGGTAGAAGACCCACCTAGGGGCTCACATGGATCTGTGTGTGTAAAAGGTCATGTTTAATTCTTCTATTTTGATTATGAAGGTTGCATTCTATCTACTTCATGAGAAAATTTGGTAATCATTAGTACTGAAAGCTCTTCCCTATCCCAGGGTTTGAGTTAAATTCAATATAGCCAAACTGAGTTATACAGAATGTGTACACAGATACCAAGAAACTAACAAAGGTAATTTTTTTAAAGTTACATGAAACAAAAAATAATGAAAGCATTGAGTATTCAATATGAAGATTAAAAGATGACAATGTTAAAACATTTTGAGATTACTCCCACATGCCTAGCCTATTTTAGTCACTCTGAACATGTGTTAGGTGGAAGGGAGTAGAGATGAAGAGAATAGAGGTTCCTTTTTTCGAAGTATGTATCATCTAGGTTGGAGGAGACATGCATATGGAATGAACACAATAAGTCAGCAGTGTATAATTACCTGCCAAAGAGTGGTGTGTACCACAAGGGCCAGAGAACTTGGCAATAGGAGAAAATTGAGGGATTCTGTATAGTTAAAGGAAGATCCTAAACAGATTTTGGCATGGATTTGACAAATGTGGAGAGAGGGTAAAATGTTTTAGTCAGTGTATTTGTGTGTCTGTTGAAGATGCAAAGATTAAGATTTTTAAATAATGCATAACCTTATAAACTAACTAGAAATATTTGGCACTTAGGTCTTCCCCAGAGGCTCAGAGGTAAAGAATTCACCTGCAATGCAGGGATCTCTGGGTCAGGAAGTTCCCCTGGAGAAAGAAATGGCAACCCACTCCAGTATTCTTTCCTGGGAAATCCCATGGACAGAGGAAACTGGTGGACTATATATTGCAGTTAGCAATAAAATGAATTGGGGTTATATATGAAGAAAATACAGAGAAGGCAATGGCAACCCACTCCAGTACTCTTGCGTGGAAAATCCCATGGACGGAGGAGCCTGGTAGGCTGCAGTCCATGGGGTCGAGAAGAGTCGGAGATGACTGAGCGACTTCACTTTCACTTTTCACTTTCATTCACTGGAGAAGGAAATGGCAACCCAGTCCAGTGTTCTTGCCTGGAGAATCCCAGAGACAGGGGAGCCTGGTGGGCTGCCGTCTATCGGGTTGCACAGAGTCGGACACGACTGATGTGACTTAGCAGCAGCATGAAGAAAATAAGCAGCAGTGATCACTGTGTTACTGTTGTTTAGTCACTAAGTCATGTCTGACTCTTTGAAACCTGCCTGGCTCTTTTGTACAGGGATCAAACCTGTGTGTCCTGCATTGCAGGTGGATTCTTTACTGCTGAGCTATGTGGGAAGCCCAGTGATTATTTTACCAAAACAGAGATTATGATGAGAAAATATTGTTTGGTAAGGAATGATTTCATTCATTTAAATAAAATAATGCCTTTTAAACTGTGGTTTGTAAATTGCTATGGTTCTTCAAATGCTGAAATTTCACAGTTTTTAAGTCATATATACACAATGGAGTATTAGCCATTAAAAAGAATGCATTTGAGTCAGTTCTAATGAGGTGGATGAAACTGAAGCGTATTATACAGAGTGAAGTAAGCCAGAAAGAAAAACACCAATATAGTATACTAACGCATATATATGGAATTTAGAAAGATGGTAACAATAACCCTGTATATGAGACAGCAAAAGAGATACTGATGTATAGAACAGTGTTTTGGACTCTGTGGGAGAGGGAGAGGGTGGGATGATTTGGGAGAATGGCACTGAAACATGTATAATATCATATATGAAACGAGTTGCCAGTCCAGGTTCGATGCACGATTCTGGATGCTTGGGGCTGGTGCACTGGGACGACCCAGAGGGATGATGGGGAGAGAGGTGAGAGGAGGGTTCAGGATGGGGAACACATGTATACCTGTGGCAGATTCATTTTGATATATGGCAAAACCAATACAATATTGTAAAGTTAAAAAATAAAATTGAATTAAATTAGAAAAAAATTTTCAAAATATACAGACTATAATGAAATAGAAAAAAATAAAAGTCACAGAACATAATTTAAAAATTAACTTTTTAAAAATTTTAATAAATAAGACAACACACTCATGTAAATGCATAATATCTACATTTAAGCTCAATGAGACCACTAATGGCATTAACCTGGGCTTCAATGCCAATTCACTCCTTGTTCATACTTCAGAATAAATCTGCATTTTCCCCCTATGAGTTCATATTTGGAATTCTAATATTGCTGAGACACTGTTGCTTCTCAATGATATTTTCCAAATTTAGGCCTGCTGAGATGTCGATACTGTCCATCTACACTGTGCATGCAAAACCAAGCCACAGAAATATAACTCAACTGTGACCTGTAACTCTTTCTGTATGCATGTGTGCACATAAACGAAACGGCCCATTTGTTGCCTTTAAGGCTTTCATAAGTATCTGCTGTTCTATTAGCTTTAATGTGATACAATACTGGGTTTCCATTTAAGACATATAAAGGAATCTGTGTGTGTGTGTCTTTTTAATGAAGTTACTGGTTTAGAAAACATGAAACTCAAAGTTTTTGTGGAAAGCATTTACAGACAACTGGGAATGTGGGAAAAAGAAATTCTGTTGGTAATTTAAAGACTGGTAGTAGATTTGAAAATAACTCATAGAGTTGAAATCATGAGAGTGAATGAAATCTCCAGAGGAGATCTTGCTTAGGGTTTTTCAAGGATACAGAGTGTGAGAAGGAAAAAAGAGGCTAAAAGGCTAAAAGAGAAGGGAAATCATCAGGTTGGAGGTGTGCCAGTTCTTAAGCATATTAGATGATCACGTGTTACTCTGAGAAACTTAAGAGTCTCAGCCTCAACTGAAGACCCTAAGAAAAATATCTAAACAATAAAAAGAAAATTCCATGAGGAGCTGGTAAAGAAGAAATCTAAAATGTCTGGCAGGAGTAGAGGTCTACCCAAAGGAACTAAATGCACTAGATTGCTTCTGGGATAAAATGATGGTTCATAAGAAAGTTTAGCTAGTATAACATATTTTCTAATTGATGAGAGAGAGAGAAAGGGAGGAAGAAGAGAAGAGGAGAGAAGAAAGAAGAGATTCCATTTAATATTTGAGGTTAAAACAAATTCTCATGATATATTTCAACTATGTATAGTATTGGATGGAAATAGATGGGAAAAAAATAAGAGAGTGGTATTCTACTAAACATTAACAGTTAAAAGGAGAGAAAGGCAGGAGAGGAAAGTGAGGAATATGACTGGATAAAACTTAAGGGAGAATAAACGAAAGAAAAGGCAAAGGGTGGTTGAGCAAATAAGAAATTGATAACTGGAGTTCTTTTTACAGAGCATGATGGAAATGAAAAGAGAAGCAGGAGAAGCAAGAGTGGATGTTTTGGTTTCACAAAAACAAACATAGAAGGGGAAGAACTCCAGTTAAATGAATCTGTTTCCATTTTCATGTAGAAATTACTTTTATTTCTACCCAAAAATGTTAGCAATACTTACAATCCATTAAGGGTTCCAGGCAACTCTTGTCAGAGTCTACATTTTTTCATTCTCAATTTTTCTGTCTGATTGGAGGAAGTATTTTATCTTCTACCTTAATAAAGTGTGTAGAAAACTTGCAATTGAATTCTGGCTTTTTTCCTGTAAAAGGCTAAGAAGTAATTGCACTGAGCTTTGGATAGAGTAAACACTCTTCTTTCTTTTTGTTTAATTTTAGAAGCTTATTGCTTTTTTCCATATTGTATAAAAAGTAGGCTTGCATGGCGTATATATGTATATCAGTCAGTTCAGTTCAGTCGCTCAGTGGTGTCTGACTCTTTGTGACCCCATGAATCGCAGCACGCCAGGCCTCCCTGTCCATCACCAACTCCTGGAGTTCACTCAAACTCATGTCCATCGAGTCAGTGATGCCATCCAACTATCTCATCCTTTGTCGTCCCCTTTTCCTCCTGCCCCCAATCCCTTCCAGCATCAGGGTCTTTTCCAATGAGTCAACTCTTCGCATGAGGTGGCCAAAGTATTGGAGTATAGATTCTACCTAAACACACATACTTATTAATGTATAAAGAGAGAAAGAGAGTACAATGGCAAAGAGTGTGTTTCTGTATGTTCATGTTTGTATGTAAATATACTATCTGGGGAACTCTGGTGAAGGAAAGAACAGGATTTTTCATTCCAAAAAGCTTAATGTGACACTTTCTAAGGATGGCACACTTCACAGTAGTATCATAAATTGCTTCCAGTTAAGCCTTGGTCTAAATGAAGAATTAACATTGAGACTTTCCAAAAGAGAAAAATAAATGCAAAGAACTCTAGGGCCATAGTGACATTAAATTCTCTCAACTTTCCCTTAAAGCATATATACAAAAATAATCTCATCTTGGAGCTGGAAAAAAGTGAGTCAGGATGATGAATAGTCCTCTCAAGGATCTAACATAAATATGAAAACACACCCCAACCACCACCCCCCGCCCCACCACTAAATTCCTGTTCTCTTGAACCCACTTGCAGGTTCAATGTAGCCCCAGCTGCTAGAGTCATTTCTCATTTAGGCCAAAGAAATTTATCTAGTGCCATCATCTGGGACTAAACACACTTGGATTAATTTGGTACTTACTTTGTGTGCTAATTACGATGACATTTTCAGAACTAAACCTCCCAGAATCTTCAGGAACCTACCTGCCTGTCTTTGGGTGCACTCAAAGACTGAAGCTTTTGCCTTGAATCCCAGCCCACTGTCTGGGTTCTCTGCTTCCTGCTGCCAGACCTCCTGACAGCAAGTTCTGTGTTAGCCTGCTGCCGTGTCCTTTCGGACTCCTGGTGACTGCCTGCCTGCCTGGTGAAAGCCTTCTGCCTACACCCTAGGCCACCATAGCGTTGGTTTCAGGGCTTCGGGCCTAGAATCCAGGTCCCCATTCAGTTGTGCTATAGCTTTGCTTTAGTTGTGCTCTGCTTTCTCATGGGTTCTGCCCCATCCAGCACTACCTTTTCTGTTTACCCAGTATCTCCTTATCTTGATGGAAACTATAACTGAAACATATAATCATTTTTTAAAAATTTTGCACTCAATTCTACTGATTCAGAATTTGGGATAATTAGAAATAAGGCTAGCCTAAATTTTAATATCAATTTAGTTAAGGACAAAATCTGCTAAACAAAATAGCTATTGCTTCAGGTAGAATACTTACATTTTATGAAATAATGAACTTTCCAAACACACTGAAGCTGTTTTCAACTATTTACATAAATACTAATATGTTCCTTGGGAATCTCATGTACTCAACAAAACACTTCCTCTGAAAAATACTTTTCAAATAAAATACACTTATTTTGTTGATTAATAATAAGACTGCTTTAAAAAAAATTGTTTAAAGATATATTTTTATTGATTCTCTCCAATAGCCTGCTGTTTCTCTTCACTTAGTTAAAATTAACAAGAGCTTGTTGAAATAGTTAAAAACTGTTAATCATGTTAACATTTATAGATTTGTGAGTTTATAGAATCACATGTAATGAAAAATCCATAGGAATTAAAGCCTCAATTTGATATAACTGCCAGAAAGAAGTTTTTTTCTTTTTCTTTGCTCCTTGGGAAACTTGTAATACCTGAACAGTGTTAAAATCTGTTTGACCTAAATTGTGAGGTTCAGAATATGGCCAATTTAAAATTCAGCTCTCTTTTATTTTATTTTATTTTTTGTATTCTTCCTGGACATTATTTCCCTAGTTTTGAGACTTCATATTAAGTGAATGGATGTAGAGAATGAAAGGAACCCAAGGAACCAGAAAGTGTGTGAATGAGGCAGCATTTCCCCTAATTGCAGTGACTCCACGTGTGTTGTAAGAGAGGACCCTCAGAGTCTTGTGAAGGACCCAGAACTAGTTAGAGGGAAGGAACCAGCACACCTTGAGTTCATACTTTGTGCCGTGTGCTGCACAAATAGAATATTTATTCAGATGTCTAGACTCAGCCTTGTACAACAAGGAAATAATTTCAGTGCTGCTCTCAAAACTGCCCTTTAAACTAGCTCTGTTAGTTTTCTCATCTCTGACAGATAATCTTGCATAAATACCAGAGTTTTACATCACTTACATCTCACTTTCCAGTATTAAACACCTGATGGCTATTGAAGTTTCAGTCTGTCATCAGATCAAATCTTCTCACTTCCTGCCTTTAGATCCCCTGGGTGGCAAAAGGAAGATAAGCTTTTTTTCTAAAGTATTCTCCTAGGTTCTTCACTGTCCCCCCGCCCCAACTCCTGCCATCAGGAGGCATGGGAAACTCATTTGCACACTGCCCTCTTAGAAAGGATATTTTATGCCCAAATCTGTCTATAAAGCATCCTGGACTGTAATTTCTCCTTATCAGTTTTATTAATGAGAGTAAGATGTCGCCTCTTGAGTTATATTGGAGTATATTCAATTTTTCTTTTTAAATAAGGTGCATTAAATTGACCAAGGTCACAACAAGTGCTCCTCTTAGAAACTGAAATCATATATTTGGAATTCAGAATCCAAGCTCTTCTTATTGCCCTATAAAGATTCTCAATGAGTATAAACACAAATAAATGTTAAAGTTTCACACCTTTAGCATTTCCTCTCACCCAAGTTTGAGTTATTAGATCAACACCTTTAGAATAAATAATACCACTGAGTCATTAACAAAAAAGTAATTTATAAATCAAGAAATACTTGTTTTGAAGGACTATAATAAATATTAAATAAAAAAGGTGAAATAAATAGATTCATATTATTTTCTCTATTTAAGGGCAATATTTTTCTAAATAAAAACTGGTTTGCTGGAAAAGATCACATTATGAATTGAGGACTTTAAAGATTTGAATGTTTGGACATGTTGAGGGCAATCTAGTAATTCTCAAACAAAAATAAAAACCCGTGATATTCCCTGGAAGGAACATTATTTATGGAGTTGTTCTTACAGTAGTTCAGAGATGTTAGAACAACACCACGTGCACATACTCATATTGGGAGAATATAAAGTATAGTTGGAAGGTAGGGAAAAAAGCTTGGACGTGGAGGTGGCTTAGTGGTTTGACTATTGCCAGTTCACACCCTGTTCATAAATACTCCAGGATTTTATTTCAGTTCCTTGCCTGACATAAAATGAGATACTATATTACCTGTAAGGGAGTTGTTGCAAGTAAAAATGAAGAGTGAGTAAATGCTTCTCAAAACTATTTCCTCTGGATTGGTTCAGATCAGAGAAAAGATATTCAAAATCTTAGGAAAACTAAGAAAATACTGAAAAATTCCACATTCAAAAATTACTATCCTTAAGTGTATGAAGGTTAAGCAAGTTGCTTTCTGGCCCCTCATTTCACCACTGTATTCCTTGATCTCACATTTTTTGGCCCAGCATTGAAAGGTGTTTCAGAGACAAATAATAAGGGGTGAGGGTGAAGGTGATAATGACCTATTAAGTTATCCTGACTTGTTTTAGAGTTTGGGGTGTGAGTAACGTCTCAAACAATGTGCTCACTTACCTATAGTCTTTCCTTAGGTGTAATATTTATGTTAGAAGCGTTTCTTTACATTGTCAATTTTCCCTTGTAGCAAAGAGGAAATCAATGGCTATGTGATTATCTATGACAATACTCTGTTGATGAAAATTCAATTAATTATCAAATTAAGAAGAAAAAAAAAGGGAATATTATTCAAGCCAAACTGATGATTAAAATCTAGGCGGCAGATTCTCAGAAAGCTCTGAGAACTAGTAAACCTGTTAGAAGCTGAAGGCATAAACAGATACATTTTGATACAAAAGATCAAACATCAAATATGATAGTTTATATAAACTTTACTAAGGATACATAGTCCAGGTAAACACATTCAAAGCAAATAGCAACTCACCATGACACCCTACAGAGCTGGGGAAGAACATTACTCTTTTAAGAAATTACATTTCATCAGAAGAAAGAAAAAATTGATCTTTACAGCTGAGTCGGCACTCCCGTCTATGAGGAGCTCTGGTTATCGTGTAAAGCAGATGCACACTGCACATTCGGGAGGGAGAAGGCCCAAACTCACACACAGAGAGAATTTATGTTTAATTTTTTCTTGACCTGTTTTAAAACATAAATGTTATTTTATCAACTGGGTGATGAATTTAAACTAGCTTGTGGGGCTTCCGGAGCAGAAGGCAGTTTCATAAGAAGTACCAGAAAGGGGTACAGACACCATTGGCAGTGTGCATACTGTTTATGTCAATAATAGTGAGCCAATTGTTGTTCCTTTAAAATAAACAGATTTTTGGCCACAAATTCTCTGAAGAGCACAGACTGATTACAGTTATTTTAGCTCCAGTAATAGTTCCCATTCCTGCTGTGGTAGGTTTCATTGGCAGGGTTGGGATGATCTGAAAAAAGTCACTCTGTTGAGGCAAAGTCCACTGTTTACAAGGCTGACGTCTCAGGTGCACTATATGACTGACATTTAAGAATAAGAAGGCGCTGATAAGACGAACTCTACCTTCTGAAATGTTAAAAGGAATTACTATTACATTTTTCTGTCAGCAGAATCAGATGGAGGAAGACAAGTCTAGCAACAAGTTAACTCAAAATTGTAGCTTTGTTAGTCGGGGTTCTCCAAAGAAATAGAACCAATAAGATATAAAGGGAGATCTATTATGAGGAATTGGGACATGTAGTCCTGGAGGCTGAGGAAGCCCATGATTCATAGTAGTATAGCTCAATCTGAGCCTGAAGGCCCGAGAACCAAGGAAGCCAATAGACTAGACTCCAGCCTAAGGGCAGGAGAGGGTGGGATGAGATGTCCTGGCTCACCAGCAATGAGGCAGGAAAAAGGTGCAGATGTCTCCTTCCTCTACCTTTTTGTTACATTCAGGCCCTTAGCAGATTGGATGATGCCCACTCACATTAGGGAGGGAAATTTACTTTACTGAGCTCACCATCTCAAGTGTAATCTCATGCAGAAACACCCTCACAGACCAAATACAGAAATCAAAATTTACCAGATATCTGGGCATCCCTTGAGCCAGTCAAATGATACATAAAATTAACTACCACAGTAGCTAAGAGACAAATGAGCAAAAGAGTTTGTTTTTCCTTAGGGAGTGAAAAAATAGCAGAATGTAAATAATGGAGTTTTATTATTATTCAGTTGCTAAGTTTTTTGCAACTCTTTGGGACCCCATGGATTATAGCATACCAGGTTTCCTTGTCCCTGACTATCTCCTGGAGTTTGGTCAAACTCATGCCCATTGAATTGGTGATGCTATCTAACCATCTCATCCTCTATTGCCCCTTTCTCCTGCTGCCCTCAATCTTTCCCAGCATTAGAGTCTTTTCCAATGAACTGGTTCTTCGCATCAGGTGGCCAAAATATTGAAGCTTCAGCATCAGTCCTTCTAATGAATATTCAGGTTTGATTTCCTCTAGGATTGACTGGTTTGATTTACTTGCTGTGCAAGGGACTCTCAAAAGTCTTTTCCAGCATCGTAATTTGAAAATGTCAGTTCCTAGGTGCTCAGCCTTCTTTATGGTCAAACTCTCACATGACTACTGGAAAAGAGAAGCCACAAATAATGGAGAGTATATTGAAAAATCTGTATTCACTTAACAGATGGTGTCAAACTATAATAATAATAAGCAAGAAGTGACCAAAGAAAAAGTATACTAAGGAATCAGAAAATCATGTTCTGTTGCCTTGGACAGAAAAATGTCTATGTCTTCTGGAGGCAACTTGATCAGAGCCTTGAGAAGATACTTTTTACGTCAATAGCTATCAGTTTAAAGACTACTGACAGACTGGGCAGCCAGTGCTGTAGAGGAAATGGTGTATGTCTTCTTAATCAAGAAACGTGAATCTACAAGTATCTTGTGGTTTTTCTGTCATGTCAGTTGTTAACAGTACATCATAATGTTCTTTCCATCATAGATCGAGGGCAGAATTCTTGATGTCTTTCCCTGAAGATCAGCTTTTCAGGCTTCAGATCATCCTGGGGCTGTTTAGGTGACTGTTCTAATAATGCAGTTTGAACCTCTTGTCAACAAAGCTAAATATGAGCCTCCTGTATTATTTAATCAGATCTGTTTGCAATAGGTGGAATCAGATATTGGAAATGAAAGTCCCAAACATATGGAAAGGCTTGTTATTAACTTGGGAGGAGACAACTTGTGGGTCCTGAAAGGTGTTAGTCTTATTCTGGTCAAGTCTAAATGGTAACACTTTAGGACTTGAAATTTCAAGGAGGTCTGAGAGCTTTGTTTATATCATTTTAGGATTCCATTGGTACTTAATTTTTTGATGCTTTTGTATGAAAATGACCATGAAGTTTCTTAATAAGAGGTGAACATTTACAGAGTTATCTAAAAGCAATGCCAGCAAAATATGTGCCTATGTCAATGGAGACAGAACTGAATTTCCTGACCTCTATGATCCCCAAGAAAATAAAGTCAAACTATTTATTTATTTATTATTATTATTAGGACTATAGTTCTCTGGCCAGGAAAGCACTTGAGTCATTCTAAGAAAAAGTAAATAAAACTGGAAGAAAATTATAGTTCATTGGTTGGGGCACTTGCATAAAATCCATTTGGGGACGGTCAAAGGGGCTTCAAGACTTCCAGTTCAGCTCAGTCGCTCAGTCATGTCCAACTCTTTCTGACCCAGGCTTCACACTGAACTGCAGTATGCCAGACTTCCCTGTCTATTACCAACTCCCAGAGCTTGCTCAAACTCATGTCCATCGAGTTGGTGATGCTATTCAACCACCTCATCCTCATCTCATCCCAACCTCTCATCCTCCTTCTCTTCCTGCCTTCAATCTTTCCAGCATCAGGGTCTTTTCCATTGAGTCAGCTCTTCTCATCAGGTGGCCAAAGGTTTGGAGTTTCAGTACTTCCAATGAATATTCAGGACTCATTTAATTTAGGATTGGCTGGTTTGATCTCATTGCTGTGCAAGGGACTCTCAAGAGTCTTCTCCAACACCACAATTCAAAAGCATCAATTCTTCGGCACTCAGCTTTCTTTATGATCTAACTCTCACATCCATACATGACTACTGAAAAACCATAGTCTTGACTAGACTTTACCTCCTTTTTATTTCATACTTTTATAATTCTATAAGGATCATGCCACTGGTAGGTAGGACATGTATTAGAGACATCCTCATAAGTTTGTTCCCTTATTAAAATCAGGCACCAGTGTTATTTTCAAATTGTTGACACTTTATCTCCACCTCTGAGAGTGATGTATAAAACATGGTTGCTTAACTCTACTTGAGACATTTTGACTCAAGAGATCTCTTGAGAGTTAAAATTATCTGATGAACTATATGCATTTTAATCTCTTTCATGTTTTTTTTTTTCCTGCATCATTAGTTTGTCTCTGACAGTCAACATAACCTCTGTAAATGCCTTCAACATGCATCTTCCTTAACTGCTTATGGGTACAATTACTCTGGTAAATGGTACCTGTTGATCAAAGTGGTCACTTGCTATGTTTAGTTTTATTTGTTCAGAGGGAGAAGGCCCCTGATGGATGACAACTGGGTTTTAGCCAAGTTCTAGAGACATAAAACAGTAGAAGCACCACACAGAAATTCTCAGGTTGCCTGCTGGAAGTGAGACTAGGCTTCCTCTAGGCTGAGCACCTGTTTCCTTTGAGGTTTCTTAATCTGCAAGATTAAAACTGGGTTAAAACTCAACATTCAAAAACTAAGATCATGGCATCTGGTCCCCTCACTTCATGGCAAACAGATGGGAGAAAAATGAAAACAGTGACAGACTTTATTTTCTTGGGCTCCAAGATCACTGCAGACGGTTACCAAAACCATGAAATTAAGACACTTACTCTTGGAAGAAAAGCTATGACAAAACTAGACAGTGTATTAAAAAAGCAGAGACATCACTTTGCTGACAAAGGTATGTACTGTCAAAGTTAAGGTTTTTCTCAGTAGTCATGTGAGAGTTGAACCATAAAGAAGTCTGAACACTGAAGAATTGATGGTTTCAAACTGTGGTGCTGGAGAAGACTCCCGAGAGTCTCTTGGACTGGAAAGAGAACAAACCACTCAATCCTAAAGGAAGTCAACCCCGAATATTCATTGGAAGGACTGTTGCTGAAGTTGAAGCTGAAGCTTTGGCCACCTGATGGGAAGAGCCAACTCACTGAAAAAGACTCTGATGATGGGAAAGATTGAGGCAGGGGGAGAAGGGGGTGACAGAGGATGAGATGATTGGATGGCATCACCAACTCAATGGACATAAGGAAGGACAGGGAAGCCTTGTGTGCTGCAGTCTATGGAATCACAAACAGTCAGACATGACTTTGCAACTGAACAACATTCTGTTCTGCAGAACAAGAACAAGAACTTAACAACAACATTCTTGTTCTGCAGAACAAGCTTTCTGTTTTTTAATACTTTTACATTTTTATGATATTTTTCTAATCAGAAAAAGTGTACTGCAAATTATGAGTGCTCTCTTTAAAATGAACTTGCTGGTTTTAATTTCAGCCCAGTCTAAGGAATAAATAAAATAAAAGTCAAGGCCCAGTCATAAGGAATAAATCACATTTTCAAAACCACTGCTTGTGACAGATGTGTCTGTGATTCTATGTGATCCTACATTATGAAAGCATGTTAAATAAATAAAATTAAGGATTTTTAGGTGTCCTTTTCTCTGTTTTGATTGTGATCATAACTTGATTTGCCAAATAAGGAAAAAAACATGTAATAGATAAAACTTGTGTTTATAAGCTCATGCATTTATCAAGTTGTTGTTATTCACTATGATTATTTCAAAAGAAAAAATTTCAGCTTTTATCCCCATGCTTTTCTATTAATAAACTTATTTTCATCTAATCGCAAAAGTCTGTTTCTTCAAAGAATGAGTTTGTTTTGCTCATTGTTCATGAAGGCACCATCTCAATGGAGACCCATGCACAGGATGTTGAGGTTAGGAAGATAAGGCTCTTTTCCTTGAATGACCTTTCTCCATGTGATACTTTAAAGACATATTGAATTTTGTTTGCTCAAGCAGAATGTAAATTAATTTCTTTGAAAATCAAACTCTCTGAAAATAAATCAAAATGCCTATCTGGTGCCTTGATCTCAAATCAGTCTGGTTAAATTTCTGATTTTTCATGAAAGTAAAGTATACAACATATGTGCATAACACACATACAATGTGACAGTGTAGTTCAAGGGTAGTCAATTTTCCTCTGGTCATGCTTCAAGGGTTCAGAAAATTTCTTTGTGAGAGTTGCTAATTTGAGATTATAACCTATGTCCTTAGCATGCCTTATTTTCTAGTTTTCTAAATTCTTGCTTTTTTGTGACTTTATGTCTTTGTACATGCTACTTGCTGAAGCTGCAGGGAGAGGGTGAATGGGATGAGTATGTGCTTTGGAGTCATACAGATGTGGGTTCAAATGTTTTTATAGCTTATTAATTAAATGGTCCTAGGAAAGTTATTTATGCCCTATGAGCCTCCGTGTCTTCATCCTTATTATGAGAATAGCAACACTGATTAGCTCACAGAATTTTGACACATTTATTGTGAAAGGTCTAGTAAGTATTCAGAACCATGTAGTCTTTCTGTTTTTCATTTTGCCTCAGTCCATTAGGGGTTGCTGGGCTGGTGCACTGGGATGACGCAGAGGGATGGTACGGGGAGGGAGGTGGGAGGGGGGTTCAGGATGGGGAACACGTGTACACCCGTGGCAGATTCATGTTGATGTATGGCAAAACCAATACAATATTGTAAAGTAAAAAAATATATAATAATAAATAAATGATAAAAAAAAAAAAAAAAAAAAAAAGCACCGTAGACTGAGTGGCTTACAAATGACAGAAATTTCTGGAGTCTAGGAAATCTAAGTTCCAGACAGATTCAGTATCTGGGTATCTAGTGAGAGCCTGTTTCCTGCTGTCTATGAAGCAGGTGTGTCCTTGCTTGGCAGAATGAGGGAGTGGCCTGGGGTCTCCTTTACAAGAATACTAATCCCATTTAGGCAGGCTCCACCCTGTTGACCTAATCACCTCTGAAAGACCATCAGATTGGATGTTAAAATTTAAGATAATCTGTGTGGGCACACAAACATTCAGTTTCTAGACTCTCCCCAGTGTATTTTTATAGAACACGTAGGCTTTAGATAATAAAAGGCAAGAGCATTGTCTCAGGCATTCACAGAAGTGGGGCATGGAAAAGCAAGACCAGTCCTTATCAGGGGCAGTGGAAATTTCAGGGGGCATCCTTGCCCTTTCCCACGGGTGCTTCCAAATTTCACCTGTCTGATTTTTAACTTAAGAGATGGGAACATTTATGCATTAAATCAGCTTGCTGCCTGGGGCCAGGATCAAAGATAGAGACGCTCCCAGACTGGTCAGTACTTTCACTTCCACAGTAAATCATTAGGCATCTGCTCTGATTTTTTCTTTTTCTTTTTTTTTCATTTAACAAACCTTCCTTTATGTTTGCTCAGCCTCACCTATTAAATTTCTTTCTTCTTCTTTCATATATGTTTACTTTCAGAGTAATGTAATTCAAAACCATAATGACACAAAAAGAGACATTTTAGGCAAATAAGAGGGCTTCCCAGGTGGCACCAGTGGTAAAGAACCTGCCTGCCAATGCGGGATACATAAGAGATGTGGGTTTGATTCCTGGCTTTGGAAGATCCCTTGGAGGAAGTCAGGGAAATCCACTCCAGTATTCTTGCCTGGAGAACCCCATGGACAGAGGGGCCTGGTAGTCAATGGTCCACAGGGTCACAAAGAGTCAGATGCAACCAACTGAAGCAATTTAGCAAACATGCACAGGCAAATAAGAAGCAGAATCCACTTAATGTTCTTGGCATCTACTGCACACTGATCTCAATAAGAATTAAAAATATCTCAACTATTGCATGATAAAGGCAAATGATCTGGGGTGGAAGTTGCAGGTTGCTCTCATGAGACTTCTTACCACCTAGAACTTAAACTTTCCTTAATTTTACTCCAAATACTTTATCCAGGGGTGATGAAAGTATCAGGTTGGAAAACATGAATGGTTTAAACTACCTACTGAAGAATCTGAATAGACATACAGTGTGAATAGAGATAACGTGTGTGGATAGAGATACCCTTGAATTTCATCATAAGAAAGAAGCAACATCAAAGAGTGTCATCATTAAGTTGATTATCTAAGGGGGAGAAATAACCAATATTTATTTTGCTATGACAGAGTCATAACTTTTCTTCTCTATTACAACATATAATATGTTCCCATGGATACCTTTTGCTCATTTGAAAAAAAAAAAAAAAAACCCACAGTGCTAATAAAGAGTATGCTTTCATATCACCTTGGTTACCTGAATGCCAAATGTTAAATCATAGATATTTGTGTAATCGAAACTTCAAGAGTTGGAAGCAACCTCAAAATTCAATTAAATCCTAATGGTTTACTTTGCTAATTATCTAAATAGAATGTTTACTTTACAAGCAAAGTCACTAATCAGGGGAAATGAATATTAGCTATTTTGTTTTAGCTGTATTTTTACCCCAAAATGAAATAAATGTTTAGTTTTAAAGCAGTATGAAAATGAGCAAAGGAAAAACTCTTTTCATTTTTGTAAACATGTGACTACAAGATTCTTTTCATTTACAAAATATTCTACAGTGAGTAAGCATGGACACGTATGTGATACTTAGACAGCACTTTGATTCCCATCCCCAAATTAATGGTAGCTTGTTCAGAGGGCAAATGGATCTCTTGTTTTCTTGCCTTCTTGCTTATTACTTCTTCATTTCATTGTTCTTGATATTGGGAGGCAAAAAAGGAAAGAAATTCAAATGTTCTTTTTTAGAACTTTTGTCTCAAAATGAATTTAGAGAGAGTAGGGAAAGATGGTGGATGAAGCAGGCTGAGGAAAGGGTGCTGTATTATATGGAAAAGAGATGGGTCAGAAGAGATGGCAGAAGAAAATTTGGACACATGGAGGAAAGAAAAAGTGAGGTGAGACTAATGGATTGAATTATATCCCTGTCACTCAATTTATATGTTGAAATCCTAACCCTTAGTATCTCATATTGTGACTGCATATTTGGAGGTAAATTCTTTAAAGAGGTCAGTTCAGTTCAGTCACTTGGTTGTGTCCGACTCTTTGTGACCCCATGGACTGCAGCACACCAGGCTTCCCTGTCCATTACCAACTCCCAAAGATTGCTCAAACTCAAATCCATCGAGTCAATGATGCCATCCAGCCATCTCATCCTCTGTTGGCCCCTTCTCCTCCTGCCTTCAGTCTTTCCCAGCATCAGGGTCTTTTCCAATGAGTCAGTTCTTCACATCAGGTGACCAAAGTATTGGAGGTTCAGCTTCAGCATTGGTCCTTCCAATGAATATTCATAACTGATTTCCTTGAGGATTGACTGGTTGTATCTCCATCCAGTCCAAGAGTCTTCTTCAACCTTTAAACAGGTAATTTAGGTTAAATGGTGTCACTGGGATGGTCCCTAAGTCAGTGACTGAAGTTTAAGAAGAGGAGATCAAGACATAGAGACAGGAATGATCAACTGGACAGGGAAAAGACAGCCATCTCTAAGCCAAGAACAGCCTCAGAAGAAACCAGCCATGCCAGCACAACTTCTGAACTGTGAGGAAATAAATGTCCACTGTACAAGTATCCAATCTGTGGTACTTTTTCCCCCTGGCAAATGAGCACAAGATAAATTAAAAGATTGGTTAGCAAGTTGTTTCATATCCTGTGATGGTACCTCCTTCTGTCACCCTCAACCTAAACCCAATCCTACAAATTTTAGCATAATTCCTAATTCATGAAGAGTTTGAAAGCTGGTGAAGCAAGGAATAAAGGTGAATCTAACACTGCTTATTTGACTTATATGCAGAGTACATCATGAGAAACGCTGAGCTGGATGAAACACAAGCTAGAATCAAGATTGCTGGGAGAAATACCAATAACCTCAGATATGGAGATGACACCACTCTTATGGCAGAAAGTGAAGAAGAGATGTAAAGAGCCTCTTGATGAAAGTGAAAGAGGAGAGTGAAAATATTGGCTTAAAGCTCAACATTCAGAAAACTAAGATCATGGCATCCAATCCCATCACTTCATGGCAAATAGATGGGGAAACAGTGGAAATAGTGGCAGACTTTATTTTGAGGGGCTCCAAAATCACTGTAGATGGTGACTGCAACCATGAAATTAAAAGATGCTTACTCCTTCAAAGGAAAATTATGACCAACCTAGACAGCATATTAAAAGCATTCAGGATGGGGAGCACGTGTATACCTGAAATAAAAATTTAACAAAAAAAAAAAAAAAAAAAAAAAAAAATAAAAAGCAGAGACATTACTTTGTCAGCAAAGGTCCATCTAGTCAAGGCTATGGTTTTTCCAGCGGTCATGTATGGATATGAGAGCTGGAGTATAAAGAGAGCTGAGTGCTGAAGAATTGATGCTTTTGAACTGTGGTGTTGGAGAACTCTTGAGAGTTCCTTGGACTGCAAAGAGATCCAACCAGTCCATCCTAAAAGAGATCAGTCTTGAGTGTTCATTGGAAGGACTGATGTTGAAGCTGAAACTCCAATACTTTGGCCACCTGTTGCAAAGAACTGGGAACGACAGAGGATGAGATGCTTGGATGGCATCACCGACTCAATGGACATGAGTTTGGGTAAACTCCTGGAGTTGGTGATGGACAGGGAAGCCTGGCATGCTGCATTCCATGGTGTCGCAAAGAGTCGGACATGACTGAGTCATTGAACTGAATTGAACTGAATGTGAGAAATGAAGTTATGCGTAATACTACTCAAAGCCACAGGATAATCTCAAGGAATTCTCAAAGTGGGCATTTCAGCCTTTGGGGAGATACACTAAGACTATATATTTCAATTAGAAAGTAAAATGGGAAATTCTATTGAACCTGTTGTGAAATCACAGACTTGAGTTTATTATTTAAATCATGCTTTACTGATGAACAACTTCTTAAAAAATTGGAGTCTCATGCATATAGACTTGCCAAAGAGTAATGTTGTTCTTGAGGAAAAAGCTATTACCCTAAACTGAAGTGCAACTTTTGGAGCAGTAAGAGGAAGGAGGACACACACCTAATCAGTCAGATCAAGGAAGTGCACCTTTAACATTAAAGGAAACTAAGTTGTCATGGCCTGATGTTCTCAACCTTGTTTTGAATTGGAGCTTTGGGGCTTGGTTTTGAAAGTAAGATGTCTATAAAAAGCATTATTTTATAAACTTTAGAACAGAGTAATGGAGGTTTTCATTATTATTAACCTTAGTTATTGGCTTGAAGTAATATTTTCTGGACTGTACAAGGTGGGACATCAGACGACTCAGCCCCCACACCTCACCTTTCAGTAATAATGATCAGAATGTGATATCCATCCTGAGTCATAAGTCATCTGTGTCTTAATGACACTGAAATGCAATTGTCTTAAATGAGGATTGTGGTCTAAATTGTTGTAGAAAGGTTAGCTGCCACACTGAAATTGTTAGCCCTTACAAGGAGAAGGCAATGGCACCCCACTTCAATACTCTTGCCTGGAAAATCCCATGGACGGAGGAGCCTGGTAGGCTGCAGTCCATGGGGTCATGAAGAGTCAGACACGACGGAGCGACTTCACTTTCACTTTTCACTTTCATGCACTGGAGAAGGAAATGGCAACCCACTCCAGTGTTCTTGCCTGGAGAATCCCAGGGATGGGGGAGCCTGGTGGGCTGCCATTTCTGGGGTCGCACAGAGTCAGACACGACTGAAGCGACTTAGCAGCAGCAGCAGCAGCACAAGAAGTTTGGGTGAAGCGTTCTGTCTCGGTTGGAATGTTTAGATACAACTGGTCTATGACACACTGTCTGCCCTGCCTTCTTCCTTATGTGACACACACTATAAACCTATGGATGGCTCTCTGACGAACCCCCCAAATTAGTAGTCAGCAGTTCCTTTTAGAAAGTCATAGTTGCTGCTCTGAATGTGTGAAATCTGTGCAATTCTGCTATTAAACTGAATTCATGAGACTCAAAGATACCAATCCTCCAAGAGTGAGAACAATTTAGTAGAAACAGACTCAGATCTTTGCAGCCTAGCAAACAATGACTCAGTTTTTACCCTGTTAGTTTTAACTGGAGGTCTTCATTTTTAGAGATGAATCAGAAAGGGGTCCTCCCCTATTTTTCCATTTTGATGTATCTCAGTGTTTCATTTTGATGTACTTCCTGTATCAGGAAGTACACAACACCGCTTTGTGACAGCTACTAATATAAACACTGCCTATTCTTCTAAGTAAATCAATGCCTGTAAACTGTGAAAGGCAGCCAAGCACCATGGAAAAAGCAAAATAGGCTCTAGAGTTAGAAACACTAGTGTATCCCAACTCTACCACTTATTAGCGGGCTGAATTTGAAAATATACTTTACCTATCTGCATCTCATTTTCCTCATTTGTAAAGTAAGGATAGTCATCCACTCTTGGGGGTTGCAACAAGGAGCATTCAATGATGCAATGTTTAAAAGCAATCAGTTGAGCATATAATAAATATAAAATAACTGGTATTGTTATCAAGGACTATTAGCTTGATCCACTTCAGTATGCCAATTTTTTTTTCTCTCTTTGATTTAGTACAACTAGTATATTCAGTTTTTCTTAAATTATAGTGATCTTATGTTTTAAATAAGACAGGCATCAAAGCTATTTATCGGTCTCTATCATAGAGAAATATTGCCGTCATTGTTCAAAACTGTTCAGTCTGTGCTGCTGAAGTCAGGTATGTCACATGCGATCTCAGCTAGGCTGAAGATGATGTAGAAGTTGTGTGTACCCACTATGGCCTCAATATGCATTTTATTTCTGTCTGCCTGCTGTGTGTCCAGACATAAGCTTTTTGATAGTGATATAAGTAAAATATATATATTTTGTCTTTAAAGATGTAATATGATTCAGAAAAAAGAAGACACTTAAAATGGTTTGAAAACAATAAGGAAAGTCAACAAAAGCAAAGCACTGTGTTACAAGAAGAACATAAGTATCAAAAGGAGACAATGGAGCTCCAAGTTTGAGAGATTCTTAGAAAGAGGGGTTTGAGCTGAATTTGAAAAGAAGTGATAGATATGGAAATTTTGAAATTAGCTATTTGGCAGCATGTTCTACATAATTTAAAGTTGTGAATAAGAAGTATCGTTATCATACTTTATCCTTCTTTTACCAAAGGTGAGACTGAAACTCAAAAATAAGTAACCAACTTAAAGTTGCATGCTACGTACAGATCTGGAGTTGAAACTCATCTGCTTACTCATAAACCAAGCTCTGCATGTCACAGCATGTAGGCTCACTAAAAAAAAAAAAAAAAAAAAGTTATAGACACTGGAGAAATGCTATGCAGAAAATTTTCTTTTCCTTAGCAAATCCTCCAGTCTTTCAGTGATAGGCAGATCACCCTGTGTTTTTCACTCGCTGGACATTTTAGAACTAGATCTGTGTAGACCTGTGAAGTGAGAATTAGTGGATTAACTGCCAAAAGTCTGGTGAAGAAAATCCCCTGTGAGAAACATATTTATCAATACAAATTGGAATGTAAACAGTTTTCTACAAGAAAGAAATGCTAACATATATGCTTTCTGAAACAAACATTTATAAATCTCAGCATCACAAATCATCACTTGATAGAAATATTTCTACCATGGCATTCAATATTATGGAAATTTTCTTTGGCTTTCTTTATTAAACAGACTTAGAAACTCAACTTAATCATAACAAAACAGCAAATAATAATCTAAATGTTATGATGACATGTAAACCCTAACCAATCT
This sequence comes from Bos mutus, assembly GCF_027580195.1. NCBI lineage: Eukaryota > Metazoa > Chordata > Mammalia > Artiodactyla > Bovidae > Bos > Bos mutus. The sequence goes on from NC_091633.1 coordinate 70,183,195, forward strand.
TCTTTCTTAATTCTATAAACAACTATAATAGTTAATCCAAAGTTTTATCTTTGCATGAAATGTTCCCTTGGTATGTCTAATTTTCTTGAAGAGATCTCTAGTCTTTCCCATTCTGTTATTTTCCTCTATTTCTTTGCATTGATCATGGAGGAAGGCTTTCTTATCTCTCCTTGCTCTTCTTTGGAACTCTGAATTCAAATAGGAATATCTTTCCTTTTCTCCCTTGATTTTCACTTCTCTTCTTTTCACAGCTATTTGTAAGGCCTCCTCAGACAGCCATTTTGCTTTTTTGCATTTCTTTTCCATGGGATGGTCTTGATCCCTGTCTCCTGTACAATGTCATGAACCTCTGTCCATAGTGCATCAGGTACTCTGTCTATCAGATCTAGTCCCTTAAATCTATTTCTCACTTCCACTATTTAATCATAAGGGATTTGATGTAGGTCATACATGAATGGTCTAGTGGTTTTCCTTACTTTCTTCAATTTAAGCTTGAACTTGGCAATAAGGAGTTCATGATCTGAGCCACAATCAGCTCCCAGTCTTGTTTTTGCTGGCTGTATACAGCTTTTCCAAGGTATGGACCTAGCAGAAGCAGAAGATATTAGGAAGAGGTGGCAAGAATACATAGAAGAACTGTACCAAAAAGATATTCACAACCCAGATAATCACGATGGTGGGATCACTGACCTAGAGCCAGACATCCTGGAATGTGAAGTCAAGTGGCCCTTAGAAAGCATCACTATGAACAAAACTAGTGGAGGTGATGGGATTCCAGTTGAGCTATTTCAAATCCTGAAAGATGATGCCATGAAAGTGCTGCACTCAATATGCCAGAAAATTTGGAAAACTCAGCAGTGGCCACAGGACTGGAAAAGGTCAGTTTTCATTCCAATCCCGAAGAAAGGCAATGCCAAAGAATGCTCAAACTACAGCACAATTGCACTCATCTCACATGCTAGTAAAGTAATGCTCAAAATTCTCCAAGCCAGGCTTCAGCAATATGTGAACCGTGAACTTCCTGATGTTCAACCTGGTTTTAGAAAAGACAGAGGAACCAGAGACCAAATTGCCAACATCCACTGGATCATAGAAAAAGCAAGAGAGTTCCAGAAAAGCATCTATTTCTGCTTTATTGACTATGCCAAAGCCTTTGACTGTGTGGATCACAATAAACTGTGGAAAATTCTGAAAGAGATGGGAATACCAGACCACCTGACCTGCCTCTTGAGAAATCTGTATGCAGGTCAGGAAGCAACAGTTAGAACTGGACATGGAACAACAGACTGGTTCCAAATAGGAAAAGGAGTACATCAAGGCTGTATATTGTCACCCTGCTTATTTAACTTCTATGCAGAGTACATCATGAGAAACGCTGGGCTTGATGAAGCATGAGCTGGAATCAAGACTGCTGCAAGAAATATGAGTAACCTCAGATATGCAGATGACATCACCCTTATGGCAGAAAGTGAAGAGGAACTAAAAAGCCTCTTGATGAAAGTGAAAGAGGAGAGTGAAAATGTTGTTTTAAAGGTCAACATTCAGAAAACTAAGATCGTGGCATCTGGTCCCATCACCTCATGGGAAATAGATGGGGAAACAGTGGAAACAGCATCAGACTTTATTTATTTATTTTTTTGGGGGGGCTCCTAAATCACTGCAGATGGTGATTGCAGCCATGAAATTAAAAGACGCTTACTCCTTCGAAGGAAAGTTATGACCAACCTAGGTAGCATATTAAAAAGCAAAGATATTACTTTGCCAACAAAGGTCCATCTAGTCAAGGCTATGGTTTTTCCAGTGGTCATGTATGGATATGAGAGTTGGCCTGTGAAGAAAGCTGAGTGCCAAAGAATTGATGCTTTTGAACTGTGGTGTTGGAGAAGACTCTTGAGAGTCCTTGGACTGCAAGGAGATCCAAACAGTCCATCCTAAAGGAGACCAGTCCTAGGTGTTCATTGGAAGGACTGATACTGAGGCTGAAACTCCAATACTTTGGCCACCTCATGCAAAGAGTTGACTCACTGGAAAAGGCCCTGATGTTGGGAGGGATTGGGGGCAGAAGGAGAAGGGGACGACAGAGGATGAGATGACTGGATGGTATCACCGACTTGATGCACATGAGTTTGAGTGAACTCCGGGAGTTAGTGATGGACAGGGAGGCCTAGTGTGCTGCGATTCATGGGGTCGCAAAGAGTAGGACACGACTGAGTGACTGAACTGAACTGAACTGAACTGAAAGTTTTATCTTCTTAAAGCACTAAAACAAATAACATTTTTACCATGACATGTCCTAGTAAGTTTTTTTCATTGACTTTAGTTGTATTAATGACTTATGGTTCAAAAAATTTTTGATCAGGAAAATTGAACATGATCAGGCTTTATTACTTTTTAAAAATTTTTACACCAAATACATTGTGTTGCTGTTGTTTAGTCGTTCAGTAATGTCTGACGTTTTACAACCCCATGGACTTCAGCACACCAGGTTTCCATGTCTTTCACCTCTTCCTGGAGCTTGGTAAAACTCATGTCCATTGAGTCAGTGATTCCATCCAACCACCTCATCGACTTTCTAGAGGATATATATAGTACAAATATATGTATGCCAGAAACATATATTTTTACAAATAAAACTGTATTTTTACATATCCATTTATCTAATCCATCATCTTCTAGCTATTTTCTATTTGTCATCTTCCTATCAATCTATTTATCTTTTGTCTATTCAGTTCAGTTCAGTTGCTCAGTCATGTCCCACCCTTTGTGACCTCATGCACTGCAGCATGCCAGGCCTCCCTGTCCATCACCAACTCCCAGAGTTTACCCAGACTCGTGTCCATTGAGTCGGTGATGCCATCCAACCATTTCATCCTCTGTTGTCCCCTTCTCCTCCTGCCTTCAATCTTTCTCAGCATCAGGGTCTTTTCAAATGAGTCAATTCTTTGCATCAGGTGGCCAAAGTATTGGAGTTCAGCTTCAGCATCAGTCCTTCCAATGAACACTCAGGACTGATCTCTTTCAGTATGGACTGGGTGGATCTCCTTGCAGTCTAAGGGACTCTCAAGAGTCTTCTCCAACACCACAGTTCAAAAACATTCGATTCTTCAGTGCTCAGCGTTCTTTATAGTCCAGCTCTCATATCCATACATGACCACTGGAAAAACCATAGCCTTGACTAGACGGACCTTTGTTGGCAAAATAATGTCTCTGCTTTTTAATATGCTACGTTGGTCTTAACTTTTCTTCCTAGGAGTAAGCATCTTTCAAATTTTATGGCTGTAATCACCATCTGCTGTGATTTTGGACCCCCCCAAATAAAGCCTGTCACTGTTTCCTTCTTTCCTCATCTGTTTGCCATGAAGTGATGGGACTGGATGTCATGATCTTAGTTTTCTGAACGTTGAGCTTTAAGCCAACTTTTTCACTCTCCTCTTTCACTTCATCAAAAGGCTCTTAAGTTCTTCTTCACTCTCTGCCATAAGGGTGGTGTCATCTGCATATCTGAGGTTATTGATATTTCTCCTGGCAATCTTGATTCCAGCTTTTGTTTCATCTAGCCCAGTGTTTCTCATGATGTACTCTGCATATAAGTTAAATAAACAGGGTGACGATATACAGCCTTTAGTCTATGTATCTATTCAATATCTATCAACCTGTTAACTATCTATCCATCTATCTATATCTATCATCCACTTCCTGTTCTTCCCCATTCCCCTCTCCATTTCCCTATTCTCCTCTTTAACCTCCCCACAGATTTTCCTCTCTCCCTTCCTCTTTTAAGTTCCCCTCATGCTTCTTCATCCCTCCTTTTAATTTTTCCTTTCATTTTGTTTTCTTTTTTTAAATGAAAACCTTAACTAAATAAAGTTGGGTGACCTACAGGAGAATTTTCATGCCCTCTGATGATTGCAGAGCCCAATAGAAAGAAGACAGACTCCTCTTCTTTCCTGGCAAGGATTCAGCCAATGAAAAGCCATGGCCTCTTTGTTAATACAGCCTCCTGACTCCCTTTGCCTTTCTATAACACTGTTGTTCCCATTCTGTGCAGGACTTACACATGGCTTGCCATGGTTGTAGACCTTGAATAGCAGCTCTCTTTTGATCTTGTATAAACCATCTTTTCTAGAGAGATATCTGCCAGCCTGTTTGTTTCAGATCAGCAGGTTATTCATCCTTATCATTCTTTGAAACAGATTTACTTGAGAATTTTCTGATTTTATTAATATTTGTAATATGATGAAGCAACAATGCAAATATTATCCAAACTATGTTAACTAGTGCTCTTGTGAATTTTTGTTCCATATATCTTGGCATTTTTAGTAAAGAAACATAATTCTTATATCGAAATTTCCAAGGGTAAGAAATTCCTCTCAAGATGGAGCATTTTCATAAATAATAAGGAGTTAAGTAGTTTGGTAAGTAGCAGAAAAGACAGGCAACTTGGAAAGAATAGTCTAATTTTTAAAATGATTTTTACACAGCTTGTTTCTGAGACTTGAAAACTGGGTTTACAAATTTGTTCATGGAATCAGAGTATAACCTTCAGAATCTTTCTAGACAAATATTGTAGATGGCTCAGTTAGTTGCTTGACACATCACTAAATATTACTGATAGAGATGTTCATGATGATAATGATGATGATGATAATGACAAAAATGATGTTTATGACAATGTTAAAGTCAAATTCATATCTCTGTTACTCATGTTAGACCTTCATATAAACATCCATACTCTAGCATCAGATATTCATCTTCCCAGATATCTTCAACTGGATACTTTGTAAGTACCTGAAATACAAATTGATCTCAAACAATTTGTAAACTCCTATCCCTCCTTCTAGACCTTTTCACAAATATTATATACCACCCCATCCCAAAACTGAGACCTTAAGTGAATTCTTATCTTGGTACTAGGCATCCTCATAATGCCAAGAATCTTGTCTCCTACTTAGAAATATGGTAGCCTCCTAGAATTCTCCCCAACCCTTCTTCCCATTCTCCCACCCCTTCTACATCATTTTGTCACTGAGCTCACCTAATCTACTTGCAAATGAAAACAATGACTACTTTCCTGATATGACATGTTATTTTAGCTCCATATCACACTTAATCTGTTCAATAACCCTTCTGTCTACAGATGGTGAAGTATTGTATCTCAGAGGCTGTTTCTTCCCCTAAGCCACATTGCCCCTTGTAAAAGTCTCTTGCTATTCTCCTCCCTTCTCCATTCCTACTTCCACTGGCTTTCTTGAGCTCTTTTATTGTCCTTTCTGGTCTTCTACAATAGGCCCTTGTTGGTGTCATATAGTCTTGCCTCCCTGAAATTCATGCTCCATAATGACGCCAAGACAAGGCTCTAACATGCACATGATTCTGTTACTCTGCTGCTCAACATTTTTCAGGGGGTTCTCAGCAGCTACATCATAAAATCTGATGTCATTTTCATTGCACACGAGGCTCTTTATGATTTGGCTACTTTCTATCTGTATTGTTCCTCATCCTGTCCATGACACCAATTGTCTCGCTGTTCACATTGTCTGGACTGTTCGCTAAACCCACTGTAGACAAGGTATGAGCTAAGAAGCTGGAGAAGGCAATGGCACCCCACTCCAGTACTCTTGCCTGGAAAATCCCATGGATGGAGGAGCCTGGTAGGCTGCAGTCCATGGGGTCGATAAGAATTGGACACGACTGAGCAACTTCACTTTCACTTTTCACTTTCATTCGTTGGAGAAGGAAATGGCAACCCACTCTAGTGTTCTTGCCTGGAGAACCCTAGGGACAGGGGAGCCTGGTGAGCTGCCGTCTATAGTGTCGCACAGAATCAGACACGACTGAAGCGACTTAGCAGCAAGAAGCTGGAAGGAGATTTGAGGAGCAATAGGAACTACAGACATGTTTATTTTCTCCTGGCTGAGAATAACAGCAGCCATAGCATAACCTAGCACAACACAACCTCTCTCCTGGCTGACACAGCAGCCAGAACAGTATTCTCTCCTAGCTGACGCAGCAGCCATGGTAGTAGACACATTATAATCTCTCCTCTCATGGCTGACCCAATGGACACTGCCATGAAGCAGGAGTAATGCCACCACTCACACACACCACATGTGTGAGGTGGAGCTCACACACGTAATAATGCACACAACCTGTGATCAAGCCAGTACCTTGTGATGCACATGCACAGTGCTACAGATGATCTCAGCAGTTACAGAACGTGGAGCGAGAGAGCCTGAACACACCATCGGGGCTCATTTGCTCTCCCCACACTTCACCCCTTCAGGGTCACTCAGCTCACATTCTGTGCGCAGTCCACTTTCTGCTTTGTCCCCTTGTGGGTAACAATGACCCTTGAATTTACATCTTGCAACAACACTAGATGTTACAACAACAAACAATTACATCCCAAATACATAGGGAAACCGAGTTACATCCCAAACAAGTAGCAAAACCCACATAGCCAGGTATCACCTGGAACTCAATGTTGCAGTTTTTGCTCTCACGGGGCTAGAAGAGCCACCCTCCACGTGTGGAGTGCCTTTATCTTCCATGGCCAAGTCCATTTCACCATTTGATCCTGTGAAATTGCAGGAAAGCCTCCACAGGGGCAACTCCATCTCTCCAGGGATTTTTATTAAGGACCCACAAAAGCCCTACAGGTGCTGGGTCCACTGCTCCAAGGAGGGTATCTTTTGTGGCATTCACAGTCCTCCCACACGATCACACTTTTCTAAATCTGAGGGCACAGCCTTTAAAACATACTGTCTACATGGTAGAAAACAGTCTTGACAGTACACCCTATAGCTCAAACTGTAAAGAATCTGCCTACAATGTAGGAGACCCAGGTTTGATCCCTGGGTCAGGAAGATCTTCTGGAGAAGGAGGAAGATCTTCTGGAGAAGGGAATGGCAAACCATTCCAATATTCTTGCTTGGAGAATCCCATGGATAGAGGAACCTGGCGAGCTACAGTCAGTGGGGTCTCAGAGAGTCACACACAACTGGGCGACTGACATTGCTAATAGTACACCTTCACACAAATAAGCCCACAGTTGCATCTGCATAAACTGGAGAGGGCACCTGCCAGCCCGGGCCCCCTTCGGGGTCTTCACACTTCCAGATGGCGTCTCACATGCCATCCCTCTACTTCTCTCAGTGAGGACCCACGAAATCCTCAGGCACTGGGCCCACCCTGTGTCCCAGAGTTGCAAAAGTCAAGCTGCCAAGGTTTCCCTTTGCGTTTGCCGAAACTGTTTACCCAAGTCAACCAACTGCCAGAATGTATGGTCAATACGTCATGAACTCATTCGTGTTGGGGGCCCCTTGAGGATGTCCCTCCTGGGCCATTGGCTGCTCATGCTCCACTTTCTGCTGCATAATGGGGCTCGCTGCCAAGCAGGGACCCACAGTCTCATAATGTTCATCATCGTTGTCACTTACAACCCCACTGTCAGAGATGCTGGGTTCTTCAGGGCCACAGGGTTCTTGCTCTCATGCCAGTATATGTTGCTCTAAATCCTCCAAGTGTCTCTGCACATTGTGCGCTGGCATGACATCACAGAGAGCACTATCCACATTAACCTTCAGGGCAGTTAGGATAATCCACCCCAGTGCCAGCGGCACTCCGTGCTGCCTTGCTCGGCAAACAGGAACTCACCACCTCTATGCTAAGTCACTTCAGTCATGTCTGACTCTGTGCGACCCCATAGATGGCAGCCCACCAGGCTCCCCCATCCCTGGCATTCTCCAGGCAAGAACACTGGAGTGGGCAGCCATTTCCTTCTCCAATGCCTGAGAGTGAAAAGTAAAAGTGAAGTTGCTCAGTCTTGTCCGACTCTTAGCGACCCCATGGATTGCAGCCTAACAGGCTCCTCCATCCATGGGATTTTCCAAGCAAGAGTACTGGAGTGGCACCACCTCTAACGCCTTTTCAGTTCTCTCTGGTGAACTGTCCGTTGCTTCCCAGTCTTCCACCAGAGCCCACACCCAGAGGATCACAGCCACATGGTACCACATGCTATATGGTGGCACTGGCTTCCTCCATCCAATTGGGCCACAGGCTCTCCTACCTCCTGTGTATCCTGCTGACAACACCAGTTGTATTGCTGATCCTATTCATGATGTCAATTGTTTCACTGTTCACATTGTCCACACTGTTCAATGAACCCAGAGTAGACAAGGTACAAGCTAAGAGGCTGGAAGGAGACTAGAGGAGCTGCAGGAATTGCAGACATATTTATTCTCTCCTGGCTGATGCAGCAGCTATATCAGCAGCCATAACAAAACTAACACAGCACAACTTCTTTTCTGGCTGACACAGCAGCCATAACAGTATTCTCTCCTGGCTGATGCAGCAGTCATAGCAGTAGACACTCTGTATTCTCTCCTCTTATGGCCGACCCAACAGACACAGCCATGAGGCAGCAGTACTGCCTTTATTCTTCAGGTGGAGCTCACACATGCGTACTCCACACAACCTGTGACCAAGTGAGTGCTTCGTGACGCACTTGGCAGTGCTACAAATGATCTCAGCTGTTACATAGTCATTATTTACAAAACGTGGGGCGGGAGAACCTGAACACACCATCATGGCTAATTTGCTCTCTCCTCACACTGTCTTACTAACCTTATTTTTTAATACTTTATACCCATCAGCCCTCATCCAAAATCTACTCTGCAGTAGATCTTAACTACTTGGGATTCCCTAAATAAGCCATATATTTTTAGGCTTCCAGAGTTCGCTTGTGTTGTTATCACTTTCTAAATTGTCTGACCTCCCCATTGCTTTCTGCTTAGTATCAAATTATCTCCTCTATGAGTATTCTCAGCCCTGGCTCTATGTTAGGATCAGTTCAGTATTCTTTTTAAGGCACTTTAAAAATGCCTATGCCAAAAAAGTGTGATGTAATTTCCTGAGGTAGGGTCTGATATTTTCATTTGCTCTGAACTCCCAAAGTATTCTGATGTGCTCAGATGCTTCTTCTTCTTAATGTTGCCATTTATGTGCTGTGATTTCCTTTGCCATAATATTGATCACTTTTGTTATAATTTATTTTCAAGTCTAATTTCAAAATAGAACCTGAACCTGAGCTTTTAGCAAGGTTGTTGTTAGTCAGTCACCAAGTCATGTTTAAGTCTTCATGACCCCATGGACTGTAGCACGCCAAGTTTCCTCATCCCTCACCATCTCCCAGAGTTTGCCCAAGTTCATGTCCATTGAATTGGTGATGCCATCCAACCATCTTATCCTTTGTCACCCTCTTCTTTTTCTGCCTTCAGTCTTTCCCAGCATCAGGGTCTTTTCCAATGAGTCAACTGTTCACATCAGGTGTCCAAAGTATTGGAGCTTCAGCTTCAGCAACAGTCCTTACAAAGAGTATTAAGGGTTGATTTCCTTTAAGATTGACTAGTTTGATCTCCTTGCTTTCCAAAGGACTCTCAAGAGTCTTCTCAGGCACCATAGTTCGAAAGCATCAATTATTTGGCACTCTGCCTTCTTTATTGTCCAGCTCCCACGTCTGTGCATGACTACTGGAAAGACCATACCCTTGACTATATTGACCTTTGCTGGCAATGTGAAAGCAAAACCTTTGCTTTTGAACATACTGTCTAGGTTTGTCATAGCTTTCCTGCCAAGAAGCATTCATCTAATTTCATGGCTGCAGTCACCATCTGCAGTGATTTTAGAGCCCAAGAAGAGGAAATCTGTCATTGCTTCCACCTTTTCCTCTTCTATTTGCCATGAAGTGATGTGGCCAGATGGCATGATCTTTTAAGCCAATTTTAAGCTGGCTTTTTCACTCTCCTTCTTCACTCTCATCAAGAGGCTCTTTAGTTCCTCTTCACATTCTGCCATTAGAGTGATATCATCTGCATATCTAAGGTTGTTGATATTTCTCCTGACAATCTTGATTCTAGCTTGTAACTCATCCAGCCCAGCATTTTGCATGATGTGCTCTGTGCATAAGTTAAATAAACAGTGTGACAATAAACCATTTTCTCATACTCTTTTCTCAGTCCTGAAGCAGTTAGTTGCTCCATACAGGGTAATAACTGTTGCTTCTTGACCTGCATACAGGTTTCTCAAGAGACAGATAAGATGACCTGGTATTCCCATCTACTTAAGGGTTTTCCACAGTTTGTTATGATCCACACAGTCAAGGCTTTAGTGTAGTCATTGAAACGGAGGTAGATGTTTTTCTGGAATTTCCCTGCTTTCTCTATGATCCAGCGAATGTTGACAATTTGATCTCTGGTTCCTCTGCCTTTTCTAAACCCAGCTTGAACATCTGGAAGTTGTTCACATATTGCTGAAGCCTAGCTTGGAGGATTTTGAGCATATTCTTACTAGCATTCGAAATGAGTACAATTATCTGGTGGCTTGAACATTCTTTAGTACTGCCCTTCTTGAGAATTGGGATGAGGATTGACCTTTTCCAGTTCTGTGCCCACTGCTGGGTTTCCCAAATGTGCTGATATATTGAGTGCAGTACTTTAATAGCATTATCTTGTAGGATTTTAAATAGCTCAGCTGGAATTCCATCACCTCCACTAGCTTTATCGGCAGAAGCAGTACTTTCTAGGCCCACTTGACTTCACAGTCCAGAATGTCTGGTTCTGAGTGAAAGACAATATCATTGTAGACCCAGTTGTCTGGGTCACTAAGGTCTTTTTTGTACTGTTCCTCTGTGTATTTTTTCCATCTCTTCTTGATCTCTTCTGCTTCTGTTAGGTCTTTAATGTTTCCATCCTTTATTGTGCCCATCTTTGGATGAAATGTTTCTTTGACATTTCCAGTTTTCTAGAAAGACTGGAACCACGTTATTCATCTTTGTATTCTCTAACTCGGGCTTCCCTGGTGGCTCAGATGGTAACTCACACAGCAAATACTTGTTGAATTAATGATTCTATTGTTGGGGATTTTTTAAGTATATTTATTGTGTCAAGTGCAGACAGTGCCAATAAAATTTACATTTGCTCATCAAATGGATGTCTTTTTTCTCTCATTTGGAACCTTTCAATCAGGAACAATTGAACTTATGTGAAATTCTAAAAATGAGTATTATTTAGAACCATTTTTGTTGTTAAAGTAATAGAAAAATAAATCTTAAGAAAATGAAAAGGAGTAATTAAATGTGTGATCCTGGTGAAAGTTGATGGAAAATTACATATATATATATCTTTATGGGAAGAAACTCACATTAGAACTCATCATTGTCCTCTCATCTCCTTACTGTTTACCACTGACATACTTATCTCTAGTGAAAGCCTCTGCATTCCAGGTGTTATAAGGGCTAAACCGGAAACTTACTGTTTATTTATTTACTCTTTTATGCTTTAATTCAACAGTTAATTCTTATGTCTAAGAATTATGCTTCATATGGGAGATTCTGAAATGAAGAGTTCATAGTTAACTTCTAATACTTTCAGTTTCTAAACTGAAAAAAAAAAAAAAAAGCTGTTTAAAGAACCACTCTCATTAATTATGTTGATCACAGCACCATTAAGGTTTTGTCAACTAAGATTTACATTTTAATCTATTTAATACATTAAATAATATGCCATTTTCAATGAAAATTTAAACTCTGGATGTTTCAATATGCAAAATGCAAATTTCAAAGAACAACATTTTGTACTTAGTTTCTGTACTTGCTAATTTTTTGGAAGCCTTTAATTTTATACAGATGCATTTTTTTTCTTTTGTTTCCCTAAAACAGCTACACCTTAGATAAGAAATGTTCAAATGGATTTAGTAGAGCCATTAGTTTGAATGAATAAAATCTTAGTGAATAGAAGAAAATATCACACGTGCTATTATAAAAATGTCCTATAATTAAAAATAACAATTATCAAAAACTAATCTTTGCAAGGAGACACAGGACAACAAAGTAACTCTTTGGCTTTTCAGTTATACCATAATACTTGAGTATTAAGATGATGATATTTAAGAAGAAGGGCGGTCAAAGAATACTACTCATATGCTGAGATATCAGTGATTTTGATTATATATTTTTAAATATTTATTGAAATGATCATCCCAAGAAGATTTTTGATGGTGTTAAATTTTATTTCTATAATATAGAAAAGTAATAAAGATAAAAAAAGTTACCATATTCTCTACCATCTCCTTTTTACTTTTTAGTCTTTAAATTTTATTTTCTTAAAATTATTTGCCTATAACTGTTTCATTGCTGATTATAGCAAAAGAACACATGCATAATTTTAAATACCATCTCAAATCTCATCACATACATGAAACTTCCCCAATTTCCTAATGGAGATAGAGTTAGTTATTTCCTCCTCAACTCAATTATTTCCTACTCAACTCATTACTTATTCTAGAAATAATTGTTTGTGATATAATTATGGGTTTAGGTTCATGTCTCTGCCTCTTAGCATGTAAACTATTTGAAGATGGGTTATCCATCTTTGCACATCAAGGACTTGAAACAGTGTAGTTGTTCAAGGTAGTCGAACTTGCTTCTTACCTACCAGAAGCAAGGTAGTCGACTCAAATGAAAAATAATTATTACATGCAAATATTCTGCAACATACCCCAAAAATACACATGAAGAAGATACAAGATGCTGTTTTTAGCTTATTTTTTCTAAGGCCTTGAACTCTGTTGTTTATCCACGAGAAGAAATCTAATTTTTTTATATATATATTTTTTTTTCTAATTTTATTTTATTTTTAAACTTTACATAATTGTGTTAGTTTTGCCAAATATCAAAATGAATCCGCCACAGGTATACATGTGTTCCCCATCCTGAACCCTCCTCCCTCCTCCCTCCCCATACCATCCCTCTGGGTCGTCCCAGTGCGCTAGCCCCAAGCATCCAGTATCGTGCATCGAACCTGGACTGGCAACTCGTTTCTTACATGATATTTTACATGTTTCAATGCCATTCTCCCAAAAAGAAATCTAATTTTTAACAGAGACACAAAGTAGCCCTGACACTAAAGTCACTTGATAAACTAGATTGACAACTTTCATACATGTTTAGACTATATTATTAAGTTGACTTCATAAATTATTTCTTGGGAAAACTAGACCAATCTGGGCCTACTGCTTCTCAGCTCACACTGTCTACAAAACTACAGTAACCAGAGTGGCCTTTATGTCCCTGGATGTTGCAGAGTATAGCTATGGCATAGCACTGATTTCCTAATTTATGTTTTGCCATGTAAGCTGGGGGTTAAGTCAGGTAGAGGACTTCAGAATGCAGTTTAGGTGAGAAAAGTGTTGTGTCAGGGAGTCAAATGATCTCTAATCTCTGGGTTGGACAAATAATTTATAAGTCATTGCTGCTGCTGCTGCTAAATTGCTTCAGTCGTGTCCGACTCTGTGCAACCCCATAGACGGCAGCCCACCAGGCTCCCCCATCCCTGGGATTCTCCAGGCAAGAACACTGCAGTGGGTTGCCATTTCCTTCTCCAATGCATGAAAGTGAGAAGTGAAAGTGAAGTCACTCAGTCGTGTCCGACTCTTCGCCACCCCATGGACTGCAGCCCACCAGGCTCCTCCGTCCATGGGATTTTCCAGGTAAGAGTACTGGAGTGGGGTGCCATTGTCTTCTCCGTTATGTCATTAATTGTCTCTTACTATATTTCAAAGTCTGTAAAAGATGCTGGATGATGGTGAATGTATTTTCTTTTTCTTTAAATTTTCAACCTTTTTTAGTAGTTTCTTGCATACTCCTCCTGAGTATTGCCTCACTCCATTTTTTCTCTTGAACTGGCTGTAATGAAATAGTGCCATTTTAATTTATATTAATTTTTCTTTCTTTGAAAATTGACATGATCAAACTGACACACTGAAAAATCACTGTTTCCCCTAAGATTTTGGAAATAATTATATTATTTAGGCATGTGAGGCTCTCGTGTTTAAATATTCGACGATTATTTCATTCACAAGTCCATTTATCTTCTCAATAAGACGGATTTCTGGTGCTCACCTATCTCATTCCTTCCAAATTTTGTCACCAACATCATTATTGGCCACAGTTCTTTAACCTACATGTAGTGAATACTCAATGAATACTTGTATGAACAGCCTCAAAACTTATTTTTATCAGCTGAGTATAGGTAAAGATAGTAGGGTGTAGGTTGGTATTTATAAATGTCTAGATAGAAAGTTCCTTGGAGGCATGGAGGGATTCTCCCTAAACCAGGTTTAGGCACCTTTGATATCAAGGCCAAACATTTAAAGATAATCAGAAGCTTGAAAGTACATGGCTACCAGTCTCTTCAGAAGAATTCCATTGAAGAAGAAAAGGGAGACATCCTGCATTCATATAGTCTTCTTGAATGGAGAAAATGCTGATCAGAGGTGTTTAGGATTTCTCTTAAGGATGACCGACCAATAAAATATTTCAGAAGGGTGTGGCCTATCAGAATGAGAATTGCTGTGCCCAGGATGCACGATAGGATTTGGGGTGTGCAAGACTCAAGATAGCCTGGGGAGAGAGCTGCTGTCAGACCCATGTGTCTCCATCTGATACACATTGCACATAAATTTTCGTTTGTCCAGTTAAATTCAATGTTTTTCAAACTGTGCTGATTTTCAAGCCATGCTGACTTTCAAACCATGCTGACTCTCTGTCTCTCTCAATTCAAAATTTTAAATTTCAAGATTTGTGCTTTGAACATTGATGTGGTTTGGATTTGATCTTATTCTAATATCTAGACAATTTCTCCTTTTCTTTTATTTGTAGTCTTCTCATAGTTTTTTGTAGGTTTGCAAAAATAGCTATCATAATTTATTATCTTTCACTACTGCCTTCCCTCATTGACTCTGGGCTTGCTCATGTGACTTAGACCAATGGAACATTAATTTGAAGAATATTTGAAGAAAGCACATGTTGATAGAGCTGGCACATTGGGGCTTGCCCTCTTGCTCTTGGAACTCTGCTTTTGTGTATGGAAAATCATGCCCCAGTTAAGTGCCAGCATGTGAAAGGCTATCCTTGGTAATAGTCACTTTGTTAGTTATATGTAATGCTTCAGAGAACTTAGTAGGGATCATTTTATTTTCAGTGTTTCATAAATTGCCAGTCCAGACCAAAGAATCACTGAGTGACCCACAAAATAGTGGACTAAAGAAAGTATTTTAAGGACCCACACTTGGTGGTGATTTTTTTTTTTTTTTTTGCAGCAAAAGTTTAACTGATAGAGAAAGTGATCTAAGTATCACTTGGAATGTTTCCACAACAGCAAAACAAAATATGACAGTAGCTTTGGAACAACTCATTGGGCAGAAACCTTAAGACATTTTGAGAAGTCTGGGAAATTGGCAAGCAAACTGCTAGTGGAGGATGGAAGATTGTGGCACCAATTATGATATACTACAAAAAAATTGTGAAACTATTGCCTGCAGTAATTTAGAAGATGTAAACCTTGGCAAGATAATTTTCAAGAAAACTGTTTAAAATATCATTGACTTTTCTTAGTTGTCTATGATGAGTTACAGGGAAAGAGAAGAGCTAAAGAAGGAACTGATCAGTTTTCAAGAAGAATGTATATAGTGTATAAAGAAACCAGAGTGTGCTGGATACCTGTTTCTCATTTGCAGTCTCTCTAGTGAGTAAAAGAGTCTCAAAGTAAATTAAAACCTGAGGGTGTTTTTAAAATTCAGGACACTTCCAGTAAAGCATGGCTTCTACATCAACATCAAATCAAAGGTACGGCTCTAACACCCTTTGTTAGACTTAAGAAAAATGTAAGATGATAAGCTAGTGGTCTCTCTCAGCTAGACAAAAGGGCTTCAAAGACTCTAAGCAGCTTAAAAACCTTCCCCAAAGTCTGTCTTTGGACAGACCTTCTTTTTAAGGTCTGTCTTAAAAAGAATTGTGGTATAACTTCTGTTAACAGAGGAGTAGAAAGCACACACATTTTTTGAAGGAAATTATATCAGCAAAAGGGCTGTTAATTTTGACTATGAGAAAAAGAGGTCTCTGGATTTCCAAGTTTCTACTGGAAGAAAACTTAGAAAGCTACTCAACTATCAACTTGGGCCATTCATTTCTTATGGAAAAAGGAGGATATTCAGATAGAAGGGCTTTCCTGAAAGATCAGAGGGTAGAGCTAAGAATCACTGAGAAGAGATTGCTTGCCAAATGGCTGCTGAAATTCTTGTTCCACTCATCCATGCCTCCTACAATGCCTTGGGGCTTGTCATGTGACTTACTTTAGTGACTGAGACCTTAGCAAACTTGACCTCAGTAGAGGCTTCAGAGTGCCTGTGCTTTGGAGATGGTCCTTTTCCTGATCTTGACTCTCTATTTTCTCCATGTAAAGAAGTTGGACCAGTTTGTCCAATGAGTGAAACCTGACCCAGTGACCCATCGCTCCACCTGCCCCAGCCAACCACTTGACATCTGAGTGAGGCTCTCCTTAGAACACTGACTTATGGTCAGCCTCCTAACTTCTGAAGAGTTTAGCTAGAACCAACTGAGCAATTCACAGAATTATAAGCTAAAAAATGGCTATTGTTTAAACCACTAAATTTGGGGGTAGATTGTTATACAGAATAAATTAAGTGATGGACACCTTTCCTAAAGCATTTATCACATTTTATTTTAATTATCTGCTTAGAGGTCTGTACCTGTTACTGTACTATCATCATCATGCTGTAATAGGTCATACTCTAGTCACTTCTTTATCCTTATAACTGACATAGTGTCTGGGAGATTATTAGGAAGGAAAATATGATTACCCTTGAAAATTAGAAAACTGATTATGTAATTTCTTTAATTAAAATACTAAGCTCTTTGAGCATACATAGGAAGTGTTCAATAAATATTTTTTTAAAACATGTTACATTTTTAACATGCTTCTCCTTTATCTCTATTTCCCTCAATTTTAAAATGGTTATTGAAGTCACACATTAATTCATATTAAATGTATTAACACTTAATATATTTCTGACATATGATATGCTAACATTCTAACAAGGGGGACAGGATTTAAAACAAATGCAAATACAAATGCAGAAATAAATATTACCAATACAATAGCACATATGCTTATATACTCAAAACACTGACTAGCACACGAAGCACATCTAGCCCAAGAGAGAGCATAAAAAAGACTTTAACAGCGCTTGGTGTTGTGTTATGAGTCTCTGATTGTTGGCAAGCAAAGGCTAGAGGAAAAGTGGTCCCAGCAAAAGAAGCAGATCAAATAGACTCAGAGTGACAGGAAACTACAAGGCACATGGGGGTATAAAGTATTTTGTGTGGTTGGACTATAGGTGGTGAGGGGTCAAGTGCAACACTGACCCAGGGAGATGAGGTGAGGAAAGTCTACAGCAAACTCTGCTCCTGACACCAACAATCCTGGGAATATTTCAACAGGGGCTTTCCTGGAGGAGGGTGACAAGCAAGGGTGAACCACGATAGAATGTTTGTATTTGATCAAACAGTCCCAAAGTAGCAAAAAATGGCCATGGTCATATTATTTTCCATTTATCCAAAAGAAAATGCTAGACATATGGGAGGACTATTATGGGTTTTGTGGCCTTTTCTGAATGTGAAACAAAGACCAAAACTTTTTATGCATGCATGTCATTCGTTCATCATCCAAGTACTGTTCATCATGGAATCTAAGTTCCTTGGGAAAAAGAAAGATAGTCCTATTGATGAATTACCCTTGTCAAGTATTCAATACTATGGTATGCACCTAACCACTTCTCAATTCAAATTAATTGATGCTCATGAATAAAGGGAAGCCTGGAGTGCTTCAGTTCATGGGGTCGCAAAGAGTTAAGACATGACTTGGAGACTGAAAAATAACAGCAGCATGAAGTGAATGTTCAGCAAAATTTAAAAGCTAGATATTTTTCTGTTGACTCTCCAGGCATGGAAGGTATTTAAGATAGCACAGATTTTTAGAAGTTCAGTTGTGATAGAAAATTCTTCTTTAATTTTAATCTACAGTCAAAGGAAATGTAAACTATGACTCTCTTAAAAGTTACTTCCAGAACTCACACTTGAGGGAATTTATTGTACTTTGGTTTTGCACTGTGGTTATCTTGATTAAAAACATGGTCTTCATTCTTTTCCACTTTGTATGTCTTGTTTCCTCTTTAAAAATTCAGTCTTAATGTGCTAAATGAAATCGATCCAACTGAGAAGTTGGATGAGATTGTGGAAGGTCTCTATTGCTGTAATTAGATAAAGAGAGCACTCACCTCTCATGCACGAGAAAGGACCACACTCTGACAGAACTGATTTCAAAGGGGGCGGTAAACCTTATCTCTATAACTGGGACTCCCTGACCATTAATAATGTTTGAAATAAATACCCCTGGTAAACAAACCCTCAGATGCCACTTCTTTATGAAGAAAGGTTTTTTTCTCCCTCTCCTTCAATTTAATAAAGCTAACTTTACATGTACCAAAGCATATTGTCTGAAGTATTGTTCTATACTACCAGAAAACAGAGTATAAAGCTGACATATCTCAGGTAACTGTTACCACCATGGGTTCAGTCTTATACTTATCAACTTCCCATGCATCTACCTCCAAGATTCAGGAATCTACAGAAGGAAAAAGGTAGAGAAAATTTCAGGAAACCACAAAGAAAATATTTGCATTACCAGAGATGGTATCTGTTAGCAGAAAGATGGTGTCCCAGTAAAATGGAAACAACAGAAAGTACACACAAAGGGTCAGAAGCTCTGTGTCAGGTTCTAAGAGTTAGACTGAAGGAAATTTAATTTTCCTTGATTCAGTGTATTGGGGCAAAATAAGTAGGAAATGTTTTTACATCCTGTGATAGCTATTATACCTACTATACTCAATACATGTGAAGAAACACATTTATTGGGTCAGTGCTGTTGATAGAGTTCAGATCTATATGTTTGCTAATTTTTTTGCATAGTTTTACCAATTTTGATAAGGCAATTAAAATCTATAATCATTAGTATAAATTTACTTATTTTTCTCCTTAATGTCTATCCATTTTAGCTTCATGAACTTTGAAGTTCTACTAGCTACATACCCATTTATTTTTCATTTATTTTTTAATTGAGGAAAATTGTTTTACAATGCTGTGCTGGTTTATGCCATATGACAACAAAAATCAGCCATAATTATACATAATATCTCCTCCTTCTTGAACCTCCGACCCTTCCTCCCCCCATCCCATAGGTCATCAGCCCAGCCAAACTGGTCTCCCTGTATTATATAACAATTTCTCACCAGTTTCTTTTACTAGTTGCTTTAGGTATAAGGTTAGGTTGTTTATTTGATGTTTCTCTTGTTCCCTGAAATAGGCGTGTATTGCTATAAACTTGCATCTGAGCACTGTTTTTATTGAGTCCCTTAAATTTTGAGTTGTCATATTTTCATTGTCATTTGTTTCTAGGTATGTTTTGATTTCCTCTTTGAGTTCTTCAGTAACATCTTGGTTATTTAAAAGTGCATTGTTTAGCTTCCATATATTTGTGTTTTTGTATTTTTTTTTTCCGTGTAGTTGATATCTAATCTCATAGTGCTGTGGTCAGAAAAGATGCTTGAAATAATTTCATTTTTTTAATTTACCAAGGCTTGATTTGTGACCCAAGATGGGATCTATCCTGGAGAATGTTCCATGCTCACTTGAGAAAAAAGTGAAATCTGCTGTTTTTGAGTGAAATACCCTGTAGATATCAATTAGGTCTTTCTGGTCCAGGGTTCTGTTTAAAGTTTGTATTTCCTTATAAATTTTCTGTCTGGATTATCTGTCCATTGGTGAGAGTAGGATGTTAAAGTCCCCACTATTATTGTGTTGGTTTCCTCATTAATAGTTGTTAGCATTTGCCTTATTTAGATGCTCCTATATTGGGTGCATATGTATTTATAACTGTTATATCTTCTTCTTGGATTGATCCCTTAATCATTATGTAATATCTTTCCTTGTCTCTTATAACAGTCTTTATTTTAAAGTCATTTTATCTGATATGAGTATTGCTACTCCCACTTTCTTTTAATTTCTATTTGTAAGGAATATTTTTTTCTATTCCCTCACTTTCAGTCTGTATGTGTTGCTAGGTCTGAAGTGGGTCTCTTGTAGACCGCATATTGGCTGTATCCATTCAGCCAATCTGTGTTGTTTGCTTGGAGCATTTAATCCATTTACATTTAAGGTAATTATTGATAATATGTGATACTTTTACCATTTACTTGTTTTCAGTTTGTTTTTGTAGGCTTTTTCTTTCTCTTGTGTTTCTTGTCTAGAGAAATTCCTTTAGCATTTGTTGAAAAGCTGGTTTGGTGGTGCTGAATTCTTTTAACTTTGCTTATCTTTAAAGCTTTTGATTTCTTTGTTGAATCCAAATGAAAAGCTTACTGGGTAGAGTAAACTTGGCTGTAGGTTTTTTTTCTTTTTCTTTCATCACTTCAAGCATATCCTGCCGCTCCCTTCTGGCCTGCAGAATTTCTGTTGAAAGATCAGCTATTAGCGTTTTGGGGATCCCCTTGTATTTAATGCTTTCCCTTTGCTTCTTTTTTCTTGACCTGTGCTCCATCATCACCTCTCCTCTCCAAGCCAGAGCATCCCCGAGGTTTCCTCTACAGCTTTTTTCTCTCTCAAGGAAAAGGATCTCTCTTGACCAGCGGGAACACACCTTCTCCATCTTCACCCCCGATCCCACCCTCGGCTCTCTTGGAGACAGAGACAGACCCATTCCCTTCATAATTCCCTGTCCACTGACTACTTCCCCTCTGCCACATGCTCTGTCTCTGTTAAACAGGACCCCACGCTTCGCCACCCTTTCGCCGACCAGCTTCTGGAAAGAGCAGCCGGCACTCGCCCTTGCCCTTGGCGTTCTCCTCCTCGTCGGCTCCATGCACCTGCCCCGCTGCCCGTGTTGTCCTTTGCAGGCTTCCAGGGCTGCTAATCCTCAGTCGCCAGCCTGCTCTGCAGCTGCTGCTTGGCTCCTGGAAGGGGGCCGCACCGTCCCCACTGATGTTTCCTTCCTTGACCTGGAGCTCCTCATCCTCTTCCCGCCCTGAGCGCGGCCACGGCAGGAGCCCTGCCATGCAGCCAAGGTTAACCAGCGCTCCTAGGGAAAGGCTGATCAAGTCTCTGCCTCTCAACCAGCTCTCTTCTTGGCCAGCTGATTTGTGATGTTCCAGGAACCCCTTGGGCTTCCCTTGTGGCTCAGCTGGTAAAGAATCACCTGCAATGCAGGAGACCTGGGTTCGATCCCTGGGTTGGGAAGATCCCCTGGAAAAGGTAAAGGCTCCCCACTCAAGTATTCTGGCCTGGAGAATTCCACGAACTGCGTAGTCCATGGGGTCGCAAAGAGTCGGACAGGACTGAGCAACTTTCACTTTCACTTTGCTTCCTTTAATAATTTTTTCTTTGTGTTTAATTTGATTAATATGTGTCTTGGCATGTTTTGCTTTGGGTCTACTGTGTATGGAACTCTTTGGGTTTCCTGGACTTGGATGGCTCTTTCCTTTCTCATGTTGGGGAAGTTTTTGACTATAATCTCAAACATTTTCTCTTATCCTTTCTTTTTCTCTTCTTCTGGGAAATAATTCAAATGTTAGTGCATTTAATGTTATCCCAGAGGTCTCTGAGACTGTCCTCATTTTTTTTAAAATTCTTTTTCCTTTATTCTTCTATGCTTCAGTTATTTCCACCATTCTACCTTCCATCTCACTTATCCGTTTTTCTGCCTCAGTTATCTTGTTACCAGTTCCCTCTAGTATATTTGTAATTCCAGTTACTGTGCTGTTTATTGTTGATCATCTATTCTTTATATGCCCATTCAGTTCAGTTCAGTTCAGTTCAGTCACTCAGTCGTGTCCGACTCTTTGTGACCCCATGAATCCCAGCACGCCAGGCCTCCCTGTCCATCACCAGCACCCAGAGTTCACCCAGACTCATATCCATCGAGTCAGTGATACCATCCAGCCATCTCATCCTCTGTCGTCCCCTTCTCCTCCTGCCACCAATCCCTCCCAGAATCACAGTCTTTTCCAATGAGTCAACTCTTCACATGAGGTGGCCAAAGTCCTGGAGTTTCAGCTTTAGCATCATTCCTTCCAAAGAAATCCCAGGGCTGATCGCCTTCAGAATGGACTGGTTGGACTCCTTGCAGTCCAAGGGACTCTCAAGAGTCTTCTCCAACACCACAGTTCAAAAGCATCAATTCTTCGGCGCTCAGCCTTCTTCACAGTCCAACTCTCACAGCCATACATGACCAAAGGAAAAACCATAGCCTTGACTAGACGAACCTTTGTTGGCAAAGTAATGTCTCTGCTTTTCAATATGCTATCTGGGTTGGTCACAACTCTTCTTCCAAGGATTAAGCGTCTTTTAATTTCATGGTTGCAGTCACCATTCACAGTGATTTTGGAGCCCCCAAAATAAAGTCTGACACTGTTTCCACTCTTTCCCCATCTATTTCCCATGAAGTGATGGAACCAGATGCCATGATCTTCATTTTCTGAATGTTGAGCTTTAAGCCAAGTTTTTCACTCTCCTCTTTCACTTTCATCAAAAGGCTTTTGAGTTCCTCTTCACTTTCTGCCATAAGGGTGGTGTCATCTGCGTATCTGAGGTTATTGATATTTCTCCCAACAATCTTGATTCGAGCTTGTGTTTCTTCCAGCCCAGCGTTTCTCATGATGTACTCTGCATATAAGTTAAATAAGCAGGGTGACAATATACAGCCTTGACGTACTCCTTTTCCTATTTGGAACCAATCTGTTGTTCCATGTCCAGTTCTAACTGTTGCTTCCTGACCTGCATACAAATTTCTCAAGAGGCAGATCAGGTGGTCTGGTATTCCCATCTCTTTCAGAATTTTCCACAGTTTATCGTGATCCACACAGTCAAAGGCTTTGGCATAGTCAATAAAGCAGAAATAGATGCTTTTCTGAAACTCTTTTGCTTTTTCTATGATCCAATGGATGTTTGGCAATTTGATCTCTGGTTCCTCTGCCTTTTCTAAAACCAGCTTGAATATCTGGAAGTTCATGGTTCACATATTGCTGAAGCCTGGTTGGAGAATTTTGAGCATTACTTTACTAGCGTGTGAGATGAGTGCAATTGTGCGGTAGTTTGAGCATTCTTTGGCATTGCCTTTCTTTGGGACTGGAATGAAAACTGACCTTTTCCAGTCCTGTGGCCACTGCTGAGTTTTCCAGATTTGCTGGCATATTGAATGCAGCACTTTCACAGCATCATCTTTCAGGATGTGAAATAGCTCAACTGGAATTCCATCACCTCCATTAGCTTTGTTCGTAGTGATGTTTTCTAAGGGCCACTTGACTTCACATTCCAGGATGTCTGGCTCTAGGTCAGTGATCACACCATCGTGATTATCTGGGTCGTGAAGATCTTTTTTGTACAGTTCTTCTGTGTATTCTTGCCACCTCTTCTTAATATCTTCTGCTTCTGTTAGGCTCATACCATTTCTGTCCTTTATCGAGCCCATCTTTGCATGAAATGTTCCATTGGTGTCTCTAATTTTCTTGAAGAGATCTCTAGTCTTTCCTATTCTGTTGTTTTCCTCTATTTCTTTGCATTGATCGCTGAAGAAGTCTTTCTTATCTCTTCTTGCTATTCTTTGGAACTCTGCATTCAGATACTTATATCTTTCCTTTTCTCCTTTGCTTTTTCCTTCTCTTCTTTGCACAGCTATTTGTAAGGCCTCCCCAGACAGCCATTTTGCTTTTTTGTGTTTCTTTTCCATGGAGATGGTCTTGATCCCTGTCTCCTGTACAATGTCATGAACCTCATTCCATAGTTCATCAGCCACTCTATCAGATCTAGGCCCTTAAATCTATTTCTCACTTCCACTGTATAATCATAATGGATTTGATTTAGGTCTTACCTGAATGGTCTAGTGGTTTTCCCTACTTTCTTCAATTTCAGTCTGAATTTGGCAATAAGGAGTTCATGGTCTGAGCAACAGTCAGCTCCTGGTCTTGTTTTTGTTGACTGTATAGAGCTTCTCCATCTTTGGATGCAAAGAATATAATCAATCTGATTTCGATGTTGACCATCTGGTCATGTCCATGTGTAGAATCTTCTCTTGTGTTGTTGGAAGAGGGTGTTTGTTATGACCAGTGCATTTTCTTGGCAAAACTCTATTAGTCTTTGCCCTGCTTCATTCTATATTCCAAGGCCAAATTTGCCTGTTACTCCAGGTGTTTCTTGACTTCCTACTTTTGCATTCTAGTCCCCTATAATGAAAAGGACATCTTTTTTGGGTGTTAGTTCTAAAAGGTCTTGCACGTCTTCATAGAACTGTTCAACTTCAGCTTCTTCAGCGTTACTGGTTGGGGCACAGACTTGGATTACTGTGATATTGAATGATTTGCCTTGGAAACGAACAGAGATCATTCTGTCATTTTTGAGATTGCATCTGAGTACTGCATTTCGGACTCTTTTGTTGACCATGATGGCTACTCCATCTCTTCTGAGGGATTCCTGCCTGCAGCAGTAGATATAATGGTCATCTGAGTTAAATTCACCCATTCCAGTCCATTTGAGTTTGCTGATTCCTAAAATGTCGACATTCACTCTTGCCATCTCTTGTTTGACCACTTCCAATTTGACTTGATTCATGGACTTGACATTCCAGGTTTCTATGCAATATTGCTCTTTACAGCATGGGACCTTGCTTCTATCACCAGTCACATCCACAGCTGGGTATTGTTTTTGCTTTGGCTCCATCCCTTCATTCTTTCTGGAGTTATTTCTCCACTGATCTCCAGTAGCATATTGGGCACCTACTGACCTGGAGAGTTCCTCTTTCAGTATCCTATCATTTTGCCTTTTCATACTGTTCATGGGGTTCTCAAGGCAAGAATACTGAAGTGGTTTGCTATTCCCTTCTCCGTTAAGTCCCTATTAAGCATTTCTTCTTAATCCGTCTTCTCCATACATGCCTCCATTCTATTTATCTGTGCCTCCACTTTATTTCCAAGATTTTGGATCATCTTTACTATCATTACTCTGAATTCTTTTTCAGGTCCTATTTTCTGTTCATTTGTTTAGTCTTGTGGGTTTTTACCATGTTCCTTCAACTGCTGTATGTTTCTTTTTATTTTCATTTTATTTAATGTGTTGTGTTTGGGGGTCTCCTTTCTGCAGGCTGCAAGGTCATAGTTCCTCTTATGTGGTGTCTACCTCCCATGGGTGGGGTTGGACCAGTTCCTTGTGAAAATTTTCTGGTTGGTGTATGGAACTGGATCTTGTCTTTCTGAAGGGCAGTGCTATGTCCAGTAGTGTTTTGTGGGTGTCTATGGGCTTTGTAAGGAGAAGGCAATGGCACCCCACTCCAGTACTCTTGCCTGGAGAATCCCATGTACAGAGGAGCCTGGTAGGCTGCAGTCCATGGGGTCTCTAGAGGTCGGACACGACTGAGCGACTTCACTTTCACGTTTCACTTTCCTGCATTGGAGAAAGAAATGGCAACCCACTCCAGTGTTCTTGCCTGGAGAATCCCAGGGACACGGAGCCTGGTGGGCTGCCATCTATGAGGTCGCACAGAGTCGGACACGACTGAAATGACTTAGCAGCAGCAGCAGCAGCAGCATGGGCTTGGTATGGCTTTGGGCAGTCTATCTGCTAATGGGCAGGGTTGTGTTCCCCATTTCTTGCCTGCCTTGTCAAGAAAGAATTCAGGCAAAAAGGCTGAAGGTAAAGACAAAAGTAAAAGCTTATTGGAAAAGTAAAAATACATATAGAAAAATGCATGGGTGAACTCAGAGAGAGAGAGAGTCAAGCCTTTGGGATGTTTAAATCCTTTATAAGGGGGCAGTTTTCAGGGTCTTTGTCTTCCTTCTCCAGAGAAGGAAGGAACCCACTCCAGTACTCTTGCCTGGAAAATCTCATGAACAGAGGAGCCTGGTAGGCTGCAGTCCATGGGGTCGCTAGGAGTTGGACACGACTAAACGACTTCACTTTCACTTTTCACTTTCATGCATTGGAGAAGGAAATGGCAACCCACTGCAGTGTTCTTGCCTGGAGAATCCCAGGGACGGGGGAGCCTGGTGGGCTGCCGTCTATGGGGTCCCACGGAGTCTTGCTTCTCTTTTCCTGGATTGTTTGTCTCAGAAACCCCCTCTAGGTATGCATGCACCTCTCTGCTAAGATGGATCTTGATGCAAAGGCATTTGAGAGAAGCAAGATTCATTATGGCCCCACATTGTCCCCTGACTTTCGACCCCCAGGGAGTGTTTCTGAGCATGAAATAGTGTCTCCCTTGCCCCAAGAAAGAGGAAATATTATCTCTGGTCCTTTACTCAAACAAGGTTTTGCCTCTTTTTGTTCTTGCCATGACCATTATGTTAAGGTGTCCACAAAAGACAAAGCTTGGCTATTTACCCTGTCCCTGTTGCTACTTCTGTTTGGGAGAGCAAACAGGAGACTGAGTTTTGCCCACCTATCTCTTGTCTCAGTAAAAACAAACAGGAGGCTAGTTGTGTGTCAAGCCTGAAGCCCACTTTCTCCTGCCCCATAAAATGTAAACAGGAAGCCAGTTGTAAATGCCTAACCTGGACCCCATCTATTTCCTGCCTCAATTAGAGCTTTTACATGGAAGAGGAATTCATCTTCTCTGTGATGCCCATTTATAAAATATAAAAAAGGAAGTATTTTAACTTGGAAAAGAATGTTTTATACATCAAAACTCTGAAAATAGAATATGAGCCCCTAAATTGAAGTGAGTTACCTAACACTAGGAGGATAATAAAAAGACACTGAGGTTTTGTGGTAAGGATATTGTAAGGAGCATTCAGGTATCAGATGAGTTGTGAGGTCAATTGAATTTGATCTTCCCCAAACCTGTTATTCTTATAATTTTTAGTTTTGAAACATGTGGGGAATCGGAAGAGACTTTGAAGTGTGAAGAAAAGTGTTGCCTGCCATATCAGCAAACAAAGGATGCTCCTGCCATCAAGATATCAGCCTCTACTCTCTCCTGAAGGTGAGCTTGAGGGGACTCAGGATAGAGACCAACAGGCTGTGCTGCCAAACTCTCAGCCACCGCAGCCACCCCAGTGGTGCACCTTAAGGACTCAAGAAGGGAAAGAACAGGATACTGGTCCCAGATAGCTGAACTGCATGTCAAAGAAATGATTTCAGTGTGCCCAGATTCTTGCATTTTCCCACAAGAAATGTGCTAAATTCTTTAACTTGAGATATCTGGCTTTTTTTGCCATTGTTTGTCACGTCCAACTTTTCTGTGACCCCGTGGACTATAGCCCTCCAGGCTCCTCTGTTCATGGGATTTCCCAGGCAAGAAAACTGGAGTGGGTTGCCATGTCCTTCTCCAGGGGAACTTCCTGACCCAGGCATCAAACCCGCACCTCCTGCTTTGGCAGGCAGATTATTTACCACAGAGCCAAGTGGGAAGCCCTAGTTTTCATTAATTTAATAGTAATCTTTTCAAGTTCTGACAGCCTGGTCTTTGTTAAAGAAACCCCTATATACCCAGGGGAGCACTCTCTTAGAGCTACTTGAAATTCCTGTCTCCCAGGGTTGAACTCCTCAAAAATTCCACCAAATAAGATATAATTCTCAACTTTTAAATGGTGCATTTTTTTTCAGTTGACAGAAGAATACGAAGATTTTCAGAAATCATTACTCATTACAAACACAGTTTTAGGAACAGAAATAGTTGAAAACATGTGCGTATTTTCATGTTCTCATTTGTTATAAACCAAAATGTATCACTTATATTTCCTGTGAGGCTACCTTTTGACATCTTGCTGAACACATTTTGCATAAAATGAATAATCCAAAATGCAGAAACACTGTTTTGGTTTATACGATCCAATTGGCATCCCCTAGTAGATTACAGCAGAGAAGGTAATGACACCCCACTCCAGTACTCTTGCCTGGAAAATCCCATGGATGGAGGAGCCTGGTGGGCTGACTTCTATGGGGTCGCTAAGAGTCGGACACGACTGAGAGACTTCACTTTCACTTTTCACTTTCATGCATTGGAGAAGGAAATGGCAACCCACTCCAGTGTTCTTGCCTGGAGAATCCCAGGGACGGGGGAGCCTGGTGGGCTGCCGTCTATGGGGTCGCACAGTGTCGGACATGACTGAAGAGACTTAGCAGCAGCAGCAGTAGATTACAGAGCCAGTTTGTGGGACTGCAGAACCTGACTGAGGGACGACTCCCAGGTATTGTGTCTGAGGACATTAAATTGATGATGTGGAAATCTAAGACTTCCTATTGCCTTCACAATGGTATCTATTAGCATGCTTCCTGGAACAAACAATAGAAAATCCAAATAAACAATAAAAGCTATGTTGTATAAGAAGCCTAGAATAAGGCAGTTACAGGTTTGGGATCAATGGCTAATGCTTTCAGGCATCCAGTTCTCTGTGATCCCTTTGGCTCTCCCTTCATAGCTGCAACCTGGCTGAACAACATAAACAACTACATGAGCTGGATGATGCAGCTGTTTCGATATCAGGTATTGTTCTCACATTAAAATATCTAAAGGCAAAAAACAGTGTAAATACCTTCTTGTGTAGTTTAAGATAGAGTAAAACTTTGTCAAAAGCCCCACAGCAAATTTATGCAACAACAGACAACTCATTCAGTTCAGTTGTGTCTGACATTTTGTGACCCCATGAACTGCAGCATGCCAGGCTTCCCTGTCTATCACCAACTCCCAGAGCTTGCTCAAACTCCTGTCCAGTGAACTGGAGATGCCATCCAACCATCTCATCCTCTGTCACCTCCTTCTCCTCCTGCCTTCAATTTTCCCAGCATCAGGGTCTTTTCCAATGAGTCAGTTCTTCGCAACAGGTGGCCAAAGTATTGGAGTTTCAGCTTCAGCATCAGTCTTTCCAATGAATATTCAGGACTGATTTCCTTTAGGATGATGCTGTGAAAGTGCTGCACTCAATATGCCAACAAATTTGGAAAACTCAGCAGTGGCCATAGGACTGGAAAAGGTGAGTTTTCATTCCAATCCCAAAGAAAGGCAATGCCAAACAATGCTCAAACTACCGCACAATTGCACTCATCTCACACAATGGTAAAGTAATGCTCAATATTCTCCAAGCCGGGCTTCAGCAATAGGTGAACTGTGAACTTCCTGATGTTCAAGCTGGTTTTAGAAAAGGCAGAGGAACCAGAGATCAAATTGCCAACATCTGCTGGATCATGGAAAAAGCAAGAGAGTTCCATGAAAACATCTATTTCTGCTTTATTGACAATGCCAAAGCCTTTGACTGGGTGGATCACAATAAACTGTGGAAAATTCTGAAAGAGATGGGAATACCAGACCACCTGACCTGCCTCCTGAGAAATCTTTATGCAGATCAAGAAGCAACAGTTAGAACTGGACATGGAACAACAGATTGGTTCCAAATAGGAAAGGGAGTATGTCAAGGCTATATATTGTCACCCTGCTTATTTAACTTGTATGCAGAGTACATCATGAGAAACGCTGGGCTGGAAGAAACACAAGCTGGAATCAAGACTGTTGGGAGAAATATCAATCACCTCAGATATGCAGATGACATCACCTTTATGGCAGAAAATGAAGAGGAACTAAAAAGCCTCTTGATGAAAGTGAAAGAGGAGAGTGAAAAAGTTGGCTTAAAGCTCAACATTCAGAAAATTAAGATCAGGGCATCTGGTCCCATCACTTCATGGGAAGTAGATGGGGAAAGAGTGGAAACAGTGTCAGACTTTATTTTTTTGTCTCCAAAGTCACTGTGAATGGTGACTGCAACCATGAAATTAAAAGACGCTTACTCCTTGGAAGAAGAGTTGTGACCAACCTAGATAGCATATTAAAAAGCAGAGACATTACTTTACCAATAAAGGTCTGTCTAGTCAAGGCTATGGTTTTTCCTGTGGTCATGTATGGATGTGAGAGTTGGACTGTGAAGAAGGCTGAGCACCGAAGAATTGATGCTTTTGAACTGTGGTGTTGAAGAAGACTCTTGTGTCCCTTGGACTGCAAGGAGATCCAACCAGTCCATTCTGAAGGAGATCAGCCCTGGGATTTCTTTGGAGCAAATGATGCTGAAGCTGAAACTCCAGTACTTTGGCCACCTTATGCGAAGAGTTGACTCATTGGAAAAGACTGTCATTCTGGGAGGGATTGGTGGCAGGAGGAGAAGGGGACGACAGAGGATGAAATGGCTGGATGGCATCACTGACTCGATGGACGTGAGTCTGAGCGAACTCCAGGAGTTGGTGATGGACAGAGGCCTGGTATGCTGCAATTCATGGGGTCGCAAAGAGTCGGACACAACTGAGTGACTGAACTGCACTGAAGTGAACCAATAGTGTCTGCCACAGCCAGGTTCCAATGTCTGCTCTAACACAAAAATACCTGCTACCATCATGAACTGCCACAACCTGCTGCTAAGTTGCGTCAGTCATGTCCGACTCTGTGTGACCCCATAGACGACAGCTCAACAGGCTCCTCTGTCCCTGGGATTCACCAGGCAAGAATACTGGAGTGGGTTGCCATTTCCTTCTCCAGCCACAACCTAGGAAGCTTAAAGAAAGAAAAATTTATTGTCTCACAGTTCTGGAAGCTAAATGTCTGAAATGAAGATGTTGACAGAGTTGTGCTCTCTGTAAAACCTGAGCAGGATTCCTTAATGGTGTCTTCCTAACTTCCTGTGTTTTCTGGAAATCCTTGGCATTCCTTGGCTTATATATATATAATCACTCCAATTTCTGCCTCAATTATCACATGGCTGACTATTCCCTGTATGTCTATGCTTTCTAGTCTTATAAAGACATCAGTCATATTAGATTAAAGCCTGGCTGCCGGGGTCCAGCCCCGGCTGATCCAGGGTATTCGAAGCGGGGACGGAGTCGGCGAGGGTCAGGATACAATAGCTTCAATTAGATATTAATTAAAGATATAAACAGTAATAGGATGAGGATAGCTTAGTAGGAAAGTTCAGTGGAGAAAAGAGGCTGAGTGGCTTGGTTTACGCGGGACACCAATAAAACTTCAAGACAAGAAGTTTGCACCACTTACGTAGGCCACAGGCGTCCTTCCGTTCTCCCAAAGGAGAGGAGACACTGAGGCCTCCCCGGTCGGATCTTAAAAGCCCAGGCATAATTGGTAAGCATGGTGGGTTCCGCACTCCAGATGGAGACTCAGCCAGAGTGAGAGAGAGAGCGACATGGGGAGACCAGTATTTCGAGAAACTGATCCCAATTTTTTATTTTCCATGGTCTACTTTTATACACTGAGATGTTATGCAAAAGTCACGCGGGGTCAGCAGTCCTGACTTTTATCAAAGTCAGGTGCTTCATACAAATGTATACAGAGGTCTTAGGGGTGTTACATCATCTTCTGGCCAGGGGGCCTGCTGACAATTTACGACCCTCTCCTTGTGACAGTGGTCAGAACACTTTTTTCTCCAAGGGTGATTATTCTTAAAACAGACGCCACCCAAATAAAGTTACATTCCTATAGGGTGAGGGTGTAGTGGGTTTTAGTTAAGGAAAGAATTTACTTAGCCTAAGGTCTAATGTGATTAATATCAAAGGTTAATAGTTATTTCTTCTATATATTCATTGATGTGTGTAAGGGCAGGGGATATAGAGACTTAGCAACAAACATTGGCTCAACAAATGAAAAACCCTTCACCAACACAATTTCTAATCAGCCCACTATACTTATAGTTTTCTAACTTCTCTAAAGAACCTGTTTTTAGAGGGTTTAAAGCATCTCGTGCCTCTCATGGTTGAGAGGCTGTGAGCAATCACATGTGGCCGGACGAGCCTGTCAGGCAGGCTAGAGAACCTTCAGAGGAGTTTGTAGGTTAAAACACTCTTATCACGCCCAGGAATTATTATTAACTGGAGCTCTAGGTTAACTCCTTCTCCGAAAGAGGTGGTGGGGGACAGCCCCCCGTAAAGTCAAAGATGTAGGTGAGAGCACAAAGTAGTAAAGTAGGCAGGCTCTGGTTATGGGGGTAGACGCTCGAGGATTTCCAGGGGGACTCCTGAGGCTCGATCCCGCCTTTGCGTATGTCGAGCCTCCTTCCTCATGACCTTTGCCATGGGCGGAGTACCTCACTCTGGCCCCCAACACCGGGCCTAATGATTTCATCTTTACTTGATTACAACTGCAAAAACCCTATTTCCATATAAGGTCACAATTACAGATGCCTGAGGATAGGACTTCAACCTACATGTTTTGGAGAGAGCACAATTCAGCACATAACACCTAGTCATATTGGTGCTCTTTTAGGGATATCAATATTATAATGTTGTTTCTTGTGAGTCTTTCTCTGTGAAACAAGGTCTGGAGTCTCCACTACATAAGACAGCAGGGTCTAACACGGTTTGAGGACTTGAGACCTATTTAGGTCATCTTGGGAAAGTCACTTATTTTCTGTGAACCTGTCAGTTTCCTTACCACATGAGAACTTCCCAATATGATATTCTCATTCAAAGACATCAACTGGTCTCAGAAGAGCCCTCTATGGAGATAAGTTTATCTGCGTACCATTGCCTGATTATATTAAACATTAGGTAATTTAATTTACTCCTATCTACTGTCATGCTCTGCGCTGGAGAAGGAAATGACAACCCATTCCAGTATTCTTGCCTGGAGAGTCCCAGGGACAGAGGAGCCTGGTGGGCTGCCATCTCTGGGGTCACACAGAGTCAGACACGACTGAAGTGACTTAGCAGCAGCAGCAGCGGTGTCATGCTCATGAAACACTCTAAGTTCTTTCTTTGTGATGGGTTTATATATGAGCTCCCTCTCCATAAAGTTTTTATATTTAACAATATAATTTGAACTATTGGCTGTAAAATGTTATGAAAAATAGAGATTTTGATTTTTTTTTTAAATTTCAAAACCCTCAGTTGCAGGACTTCATGTTCTACCTTCTTTTAAAGCAGTTTCTACAAGGCAATGTGACATTCTTGTTTTCTTCAACATAAAATGTTTTTACTTGATTGGAAATTTGCAGTTTGAAGTGATTATAGTTTAATAGTATGGGGGACAATTATTGATTGGGATTTTAAATTATGAAAATAATAGGAAAGTATAGAGGTGAATGAGGTCGAGTTATTACAGGTGGAGTTTGTGAAGAAAAACACGCTGGCCTCTAGTTACAGGAGCAGGATATTTGAGAAGAAAGGGAATTTCTCAAATTTCACTGGCCTTTTTCACAAAGGTTGAAGCCAAATGTGTGAGTAGACAAGCTCAGCACAGATCCAGATGAGTTGGAATAAGCTTAGGGGAAGAAGGCTTAACTTTCTCAACACTTTCAGCAGAGTCACAAAATTTCAAAGAGACTCACGTGAAAAGGTGAGCGTTGGCTCTGATGCTGGGACAGGGTTCATGCTTTAGTGAGGATAGTAATTAATATTGCTTAAACCTGTTTCTCACCTTCTTCTAATAGAACAGGCTTTTCTCTGTGTGTCTTCTCATCTTTCTTCAGCAAGGTACAGTTTCTATATTCATCTGGTGTTTCCTTTGAAAGATAATGTGTATAAGCAAACATGAAATTAGGGTATGTTCAATTTTCTTCCTGATATATAAATTACACTAAAATGAAGTCACATTTTAAAAATAAGCATAATAGCAGAGCTGATTATATTCCTAGAATAAAGCACATTTCCCCTTCATGTAACTAAAGGTGTTTCATGGCAATATAGTTGATGTAGTTGCCTGTTCATTAATGCAACAACTTTAAAAACAGACACCCCCTCGCCCCGCCAATTTATGTAAAACCATCAAACTAATAAATTGAATGCACATTCTGAGATCCAATTTCACACAGTTGTATGACACTGCCATGATATGCTGCCTGCTCCAGTAAAAACAGTATTATTTTACAGAGTATTCTAATAAGCCAGTTTAAATCAAAATTTATAATGCTGTTATTGTATATTTAAAATGCATCTTTGTGTGATATTACTTTTTCTCAGGACAAATAAACACAAAACAAAAAGACTAGAAAAATCAATTGGTAGTTGGCATAGTCAAAAATCATTTCAGCATTTCCCCTACAGTGCTGATTTCACACATTTCTAATTCAACTAGAAAAATGCTTGTTAGGGAGAATGTTGCAAATACTAACTTTCAGTGTTTCCCCCCCCCCCTTTATTTTTTGATTTAGCACTCTGTAAGTATTAGTCTTTTTTTTTAAAAAATTATTTTAAATTGGCATATAGTTGATTAACAATGCTGTGCTTGTTTCAGGTATATAGCAAAGTGATTCAGTTATACATGTATTTGTTATTTCCCAAAGTCTTTTCCCTATAACTTATTACAGAATATTGAGCAGAGTTCCCTATGCTTGTTGATTATTTTAAATACAGTAGTGTGCACATGTCAATCCCAAACTCCCAGTCTATCCTTCCCCCCACCCTTCTCCACTGGTAACCAGAAATTCATTCTCTAACTCTATGAGCTGTTCTGTTATGTAAATAAATTCATTTGTGTAATTTTTTTTAGATTCTTCATATAAGCCATTTCATATGGTATTTGTCTTTTTCTGTCTGACTTACTTCACTTAGTATGCAAATCTCCAGACCCATCCATGTGGTGGAAACTGGCATTTTTATATTTTTAATGGCTGAGTAATATTCCATTGTATATATGCACCCCATCTTCTTTATTCATTCATCTGTCAATGGCTATTTGGTTTGTTTCCATGTCTTGGCTATTAAACAGTATTGCTGTTTTTACATTTTTAAGTAACCCCCATATTGTTCTCCATAGGGGGTTGTACCAATTTACATTCCTACCAACAGTGTAGGAGGGTTTCCTTTTCTTCATACTCTCTCCAGCATTTTTGTTTGTAGATTTTTTTTTTTATGGCTACCATTAGATTATAGTGTGAGGTGATATCTAATTGTAGTTTTAATTTGCATTTTTTTAAAATTTTGAGCATCTTTTCATGTGTCTCATGGCCATCAGGATTTTTTTTTTTTGAAAAGTTCCTATTTAGGTCTTCAGGTCTTTTTTTAATTTGGTTGAATTTTTTATATTGAGCTGCATGAATTATTTGTTAATTTTGGACATTAATCACATCATTTTTGACCCATTCTGTGGGTTATTTTTTCATTCTATGATCTCTTTGCTGTGCAAAAACTTTTGATTTCGATTAGATCTCATTTTTAAAATTATTTTTAAAAATTCCTTTACTCTAAGAAATGGCTTGAAAAAGACATTGCTGTGATTTTGGTCAAAGAGTGTTCTGCTTATGTTTTCCTGTAAGTGTTTTATAATATCTAGTCTTACATTTAGGTCTTTAATCCATTGTGAGTTTATTTTTGTATATGGTGTTAAAGAATGCTCTATTTCACTTTTTTACGTATAGCTATCCAGTTTCCCCAGTGTCATTTACTGAAGAGATTGTCTTTCCTCTATTGTACAGTCTTGCCTCATTTGTCATAGATTAATTGACCACAGGTGAGCTGGTTTATTTCTAAGCTTTCTATCCTATTCCCCATTGATCTATATATCTGTTTTAGTGCTAGTACCATAGTGTTTTGATGACTACAACTTTGTAGTATAGTCCAAAGTCAAGGATCCTGAGTCCTCCAGCTTCATTTTTTATTTTTCTCAAGATTATTTTGGCTGTTTGGGGTCTTTTATGTCTCCATACAAATTTGAATATTTTTAGTTCTAGTTCTGTGAAAAAATGCCATTGGTAATTTAATAGGCATTGCATCAAATGTGCAAATTGCCTTGATCAGTATAGTCATTTTGACAATATTGATTCTTCCAATACAATTCAGTTCAGTTCAGTCACTCAGTCATGTCCGACTCTTTGTGACTCCATGAATTGCAGCACGCAAGGCTTCCCTGTCCATCACCATTTTCTGGAGCTCACTCAAACTCATGTCCATCGAGTTGGTGATGCCATCTACCCATCTCATCCTCTGTTGTCCCCTTTTCCTCCTGCCCCCAATCCCTCCCAGTATCAGAGTCTTTTCCAATGAGTCAACTCTTCGCATGAGATGGCCAAAGTATTGGAGTTTCAGCTTTAGCATTAGTCCTTCCAAAGAACATCCAGGGCTGATCTCCTTTAGAATGGACTGGTTGAATCTCCTTGCAGTACAAGGGACTCTCAAGAATCTTCTCCAACACCACAGTTAAAAAGCATCAATTCTTCAGTGCTAAGCTTCTTCACAGTCCAACTCTCCCATCCATACATGACTACTGGAAAAACTATAGCCTTGACTAGACAGACCTTTGAACATGATATATGTTTCCACCTGTTTGTGTCATCTTCAATTTCTTTCATCAGTGTCTTAAAATCTTCAGAATATAGATTGTCTCCTTAAGTAGGTGTATTCCTAGATATTTTATTCTTTCTAATATGATGGTAAGTGGGATGACTAATTTCTCTTTCTGGTCTTTCATTGTTAGTATATAGAAATATTTCTGTGTATTAGTTTTACATCTGGCAGTTTTACCAAATTCATTAATTAGGTCCAGTCATTTTCTGGAGGCATCTTTAGGATTTTCTATGTACAGTATCACGTAACCCACAAACAATGACATTTTTACTTCTTTTCTGTTCTGGATTCCTTTCATTTCTTTTTCTTCTCTGATTTCTATGGCTAGGACTTCCAAAACTATGTTGAATAATAGTGGCAAGAATGGACGTCCTGATCTTATTTCTGATCTTAAAGCAAATGCTTTCAGTTTTTCACCACTGAGAATAATGTTTTGTGTGGTTTGTTGTAATGGCCTTTATTATGTTGAGATAGGTTTCCTCTATGCCCACTTTCTGGAGAGTTTTTGTCATAAATCGGTGTTGAATTTTGTAAGAAGCTTTTGCTGCACCTATTGAAATAATCATATGATTTTTATTCTTGTTTGTTAATATGGTGTATCACATTGATTGATTTGCATATATTGAAGAATTTTTGCATCCCTGGAATAAATCCCACTTGATAATTGTGTATGATCATTTAATGTGCCATTGGATTCATATTGTTGCAGATATTTGCATCTATATTCATCAGTGATATTGGCATGTAATATTCTTTTTGGTGGTATCTTTGTCTCATTTTGGTATTAGGGTGATAGTGGCCTCTTCTACAATTTTTTGGAAGAGTTTCAAAATATTAGGTATTAGCTCTTCTCTAAATGTTTGATAGAATTCACATATATAGCTGTCTTATCCTGGCCCTTTGTTAGTGGCAGTTTTAACCACAGTTTCAAATTCAGTACTTGTGATTGGTCTATACACCTTTTCTACTTCTTCTGACTTCAGTCCTGTGAGATTGTACCTTTCTAAGAATTTGTGTTTCTTCCTGGTAGTCCACTTTATTAGCATATAATTGCTTATAGCAATCTCTTATGATCCTTCATATTTCTGTGGTGGCGCATGTAATTTCTTCTTTTTTATCTTTAATTTTTATTGATCTGAACCCCCTCCTTTTTGCCTTGAGTCTGGCTAAAGGTTTGTTAATTTTATTTATCTGTTCAAAGAACCAGCTTTTAGCCTCATTAATCTTTTCTATTGCTTTCTTCATTTCTATTTCATTTATTTCTGCTCTGATCTTTATGATTTTTCCTACTAAATTTAGGTTTTGTTTACTCTTCTTTCTCGTTTTTTAGGCATAAGGTTGAGTTGTTTATTTGTGTTTTTTATTGCTTCTTGAGGTAAGATGTATTGCTATAAACTTCCCTTCCAGTTTCCCATATGTTTTGAATTATTGTGCTTTGGATTTCATTTCTCTCTAGGTATTTTTATTTCCTCTTTGATTTCTTTAGTGATCTGTTGGTTATGTAGTAGCACGTTGTTTAGCCTCCATGCATTAGTCATTTTACAGCTTTCCTTATAATTTGTTTCCAATTTCATAGTGTTGAGTTTGAAAGAAATGCTTAATATGATTTCAATTTTCTTAAATTTACTAAGCCTCACTTTGTGGCCTAAAATATGATCTGTGCTGGAGAATGTTCCATGTACACTTAAGAAGAATGTGTGTTCTGATGCTTTTGGATAGAATGCTCTATAAATTAATCAGTTAAATCCATCTGTTCTGAAGTGTCATTTAAGGCCTGTGTTTCCTTATTTCTTTTCTTACTGGATGAAACTGGGGTGTTAAAGTTCCCTACTCTTATTGTGCTATTTTTAATTTCTCCTTCTAAGGCATAATCACTTGCCTTATATATTGAGATACTCCTGTGTAGGACGCATATATATTTAGAGTTTTATATATTTTTCCTTTGATCCCTTGATCATTATATGGTGTACTTTCGATCCTTTATTATTATATAGTGTCCTTTTTGTATCTTGTAACTGTCTTTATTTTGCCTTATAGAAGTATTGTTACTCCAGCTTTCTTTTGATATCCATTTGCATCCCATCCCTCACTTTCAGTCTGTATGTGTCCCTAGATCTGAAGTGGGTGTCTTGTAGACAGCATATAAATAGGTCTAGTTTTTTTATCCATTCAGCAGTCTGTGTTTTTTGGTTGGAGCATTTAATTCATTTACATTTAAGGTGATTCTCAATATATATGTTCTTATTGCCAATTTAGTTATTTTGGATGCTTTTGTCTGTCTTTTTTCTTTCCTTTGTATTTTGTTTTCTTCTCTTAGATTTGATAACTAGCTTTGCTGTTGTGTTTGGATTCCTTTTTATTTTTGTGTGTTTATCATTGTAGATTTTTAATTTGTGGTTACCATGAGGACATAGTAGTCTGTATATAAACAAAATTATATTAAGTTGCTGGTTTTTTAATTTCAAATGAATTTCCAAAGTCGTATTTGTGTTCACTCCTCACAATGTCTGGTTTTGATATATTTGTGTGCAACTGATTTTATACCTTTATTTTTTGCCTTTACTGGTAAGCTTTTCCATTTGTAATTTTATTGTTTCTAGTAATGACCTTTTCTTTTCTTTTTAGAGAAGTTCCTTTAGTATTTGCTGCAAAGCTGTTCCAGTAGTACTGAATTTGCTTAGCTTTTCTTGTCTATAAAGCTTTTGTTTCTTCAGAGAATCTAAATGAGAGTCTTGCTGGGTAGAATATTCTTGAATATAGATTCTTCCCTTTCATCACTTTAAATATATCAAGCCACTTCTTTATGGCCTGCAGAGTCTCTGCTGAGAAATCAGCTCATAAACTTACAGGAGTTCTCTTGTATGTTATTTGTTGCTTTTTCCTTTTTGCTTTTAAATAATTTTTCTTTGTCTTTAATTTTTGTCATTTGATTACTATGCTTCTCAGCATGTCCTTTTTGGGGTTATCTTGTTTGGAAATCTCTGTGCTTCCTGGACTTGGGTAACTCTTCCTGTCCCCATGGTAGGAAAATTTTTAGCTATTATCTCTTCAAATATTTTCTCACCTGCTTTTTTCTCTCTCTCTTCTCCTGCTGCTGCTAAGTCGCTTCAGTCGTGTCCGACTCTGTGCGACCCCATAGATGGCAGCCCACTAGGCTCCTCTGTCCCTGGGATTCTCCAGGCAAGAACACTGGATTGGGTTGCCATTTCCTTCTCCAATGCATGAAAGTGAAAAGTGAAAGTGAAGTTGCTCAGTCGTGCCTGACTCTTAGGGACCCCATGGACTGGAGCCTACCAAGCTCCTCCGTCCATGGGATTTTCCAGGCAAGAGTACTGGAGTGGGGTGCCATTGCCTTCTCTGCTTCTCCTGCTAGGACCCCTACAATACAGTGTAGGTGTATTTAATGTTGTCCCAGAGGTCTCTTAGATTGTCTTCATTTCTTTTCATTCTATTTTCTTTATTCTGTTCCATAGCAGTGATTTCCACCATTCTGTCTTCCAGGTCACTTATCCATTCTTCTGCCTCAGCTATTGTGCTACTGATTCCTTCTAATATATTTTCATTTCACTTATTGTATTGTTCATCTCTGTTTTTCTAGGTCTTTGTTAAACATTTGTTGTACCTTCTCAATCTGTGCCTCCAATCTTTTTCAAGATCTTGGATCATCTTCACTATCATTACTCTGAATTCTTTTTCTGATAGATTGCCTATCTCCACTTCAGTTAGTTGTTCTTCTGGGGTTTTATCTTGTTCCTTCACCTGGTACATATTCTTCTGCTGTCTCATCTTGTCTAATTTCCTGCATTTATGGTTTCAATTCTACCAGCTGAAGTGTTGTAGTTCTTCTTGCTTCTGCTATCTACTCTCTGGTAGATGAGACTCTCTAAGAGGTTTGTTCAGGGTTCCTTGTGGGAGGGCCTAGTTTCTGCCCACTGATGTGTGAAGCTGGGTCTTGTTTATCTGTTGAGCATGGCCATGCTCAGGAAGACTTTTAAGCAGTTTTTCTGCTGATGGTGGGGCTGTGTTTCCACCATACTGGTTGATTCCCTTGAGGCATCCCAGCACTGGAGTCTACAGCCTGTTGGGTGGGGTTAAGTCTTAAAGTGGGTAAATGGTGGCCTCTGCCTAGAGGCGGTGGCCCTCCTGGGCACATGCCAATGAGTGCTTGCCAGAGCTCACACTGCCAGTGTTTTTATCTCTGTAGTGAGCCACAACCACCTGTCACCTCTGTAGGAGCTCCTTCAATACTGGGAGGTAAGTCTGGCCCAGTCTCTTATGAGGTCACTGTTTCTTTCCCTGGGTCCTGGTGCACACTAAATCTTGTGTGCACCCTCCAAGAGTAGAATTTCCTCCACTTCTGTGGAGTTCCTGTGATCAAACCCCACTGGCTTTCAAAGCCAGGTTCTAGCTTTGCCTCTTCCCATTGCCATATCCCCAAACTGGTAAACCTGACATGGGGCTTAGTACTTTCACTTTTGTGGGAGAACTTCTGTGATGTAATTATTTTCCAGTTTGTGGGTCACTCACTTGGCAAGTGTGAGGTTTGATTTTATTGAGATTGTGCCCCTCCTACCATCTCATTGTGGTTTCTTTGTTTTCATGTGTAGAATATCTTTTTCGGTAGGTTGAAGCTTTTTTTTTTTTTAATGGTTTTTCAGCAGGTAGTTGTTATTTCTGTTTTTATAGGAAGGGCTGAGCTCACATTCTTCTCTCCCACCATCTTGCTTGCCAGTATTATTCTTTAAATAATTTTTTAAATGAATGCTTTCATTTTATTAATTCTGTCTTAGGAATGTAGCAAGCCTGAATAATGTGCATATTAGTCAGCTACAGCTGCCAGAGCATATTACTACAGACCAGATGGCTTAAACAGCAGAAAATTTGCTAACAGTTCTGGAGCCAGAAGTCCATAATCATGTTCTTGGCTGCTGCTGCTGCTCAGTCACTTCAGTCATGTCCAACTCTGTGTGACCCCATAGACAGCAGCCCACCAGGCTCCCCCATTCCTGGGATTCTCTAGGCAAGAATATTGGAGTGGGTTGCCATTTCCTTCTCCAATGCATGAAAGTGAAAATTGAAAGTGAAATTGCTCAGTCGTGCCTGACTTAGCAACCCCATGGACTGCAGCCTACCAGGTTCCTCCGTCCATGGGATTTTCCAGGCAGGAGTATTGGAGTGGGGTGCTATTGCCTTCTCTTGGCACTGATAGTTTATTCTGAGACCTTACTTTCTCCTTAGCTTGTAGGTAGTCATCTACCTGGGTCTTTACATGATCTTTTCTCTGTGAATCTGTGTCCTAATCTCTTCTGTAAGAATACCAGTCACAGTGGATTAGGGTCCACTCGTGTGACCTCATTTATCTTAATTACTTCTGCAAAGGACTTATTTACAAATACAGTCACATCTTGAGGTACTGGGGATTAGAAAATCAACAGAATTCTAGAATTTGAGGAAGATACAATTTAGCCATAATAATACATTGAAGTGAAAAACATTTATATTTTAAAATTGTAATGACTCTCTGATGGACTAGGTTGTCTACCTCAATATCAAGAAAATATCCTGTTTGTGACATCACTTTATTTTTGCCCTTCTTCCCACAATATTATTTTTGGTTTTTGAAAAGCAGTACATAGTCTGTACAGAGAGAGGCAAATGTCATTACTGGGAAGTTTAGAATAAATTTAAAAGAAAATTATGATATAAGGAAAAAGAGATTAAAATTCTATGTTGTATTTTCCCTTGAATCTCAAAAAGTATAGCACCTAAAGATTTTTACTTTTTAGAAGGAGTGTATGCCTTGTGACCACTTTCTTTTCTCCTGTCTTTACACCCACCCTTAAGTTCGGGTTCTTTGCCCACCAATGGCTCCTCTCTGCTCTTATCTCAAGCTCCTTTGCATGACCAAATTCCTCTTTATCCCACAAGGGTGGATCCACACTTCTCATTTTGCTACAATGCCACATGAGTTACATATATCTAGAAGAAGCACCAGACTCCAGCCATTATAGTCAGGTGGGGGATGCTGTGGGAAGATGATTTGCTCAGTCCCACGTCAAAAACAGACACTGGTTCTGAAATCTAAATGTCTTTTTGATAGGAAGGGTTGCTACTCTCGGTGAGTCTATTCTCCCAAAGGGGGACACCCATTTATTATTCCTTTGGAAATGGAATGGAAAACCTTAAGACGAGGGGACAGCAATGCCTCTCCCATTATTATCCAGAAAAAAAAATGTGTTTTTACTTGCATTCTTTTGAGGGGTGGGATGGCAGGGAGAGGTTGACAGTATAGGAAGAACAGTGCTCAGAAATTCAAGTCTTGGGCTGCTATCTCTATGGCTCTGGGGAGGGTTTCAGTTTCAATTACATTGTTAGTATTCAATCTTTCTCTGACAGAAGGCAAGCAGTTTGAATATGTTACTACTGTCTATTTAAATGTAAATTTCATGCAGTTCATGATGACTAATGCTATGCAATACTTCATGATCTATAAACCTTGTTTTAGGATACATTTAAGATTTTCAAGTGACTATAGGTATCTATTTTTATGTTAGTCACATCTTATTTTTTCTGCATCAATTTAGTGTGGAGTTACTGCATTTCAAAGTGAAATGGACAAATGGAAAATTTAGAATAGAGAAATCACAATTTCAAAAAATTTGGTAAAAATTAAAATGTAATCTTTATTAATCAATAGGAAAATCAAAATTAAATATTGTTAATTCAGATTTCAGTAATCTGCAATAACAACCACAAGAATAACAGTAATGGCCAATTTTTAAATATTTATATATGTCATATGCACTAATATATGTTGTTGGTGGTGTTGTTGTTCAGTCACCCAGTCATGTCTGATTCTTTGTGACCCCATGAATTGCAGCACGCCAGGACTCACTGTTCCTCACCGTCTCCTGGAATTTGCCCAAGTTCATGTTCATTGCCTTGGTGATGCCATCCAGCTTCCTCATCCTCTGAAGCCCTCTTCTCCTTCTGCCCTCAATCTTCCCCAGAATCAGGAACTTTTCCAATGAGTTGTCTGTTTGCATCAGATGGCCAAAATACTGGAGCTTCAGGTTCAGCGTCAGTCCTTCTAGTGAATATTCAGGGCTGATCTCCCTTAAGATTGACTATGTGGTCTCCTTGCTGTCCAAGGGACTCTCAGGAGTTGTCTCCAGCACCACAGTCAGAAAGCATCAATTCTTTGGCATTCTGCCTTCTTTACAGTCCAGCTCTCACAACCGTACATGGCCACTGGGAAGACCATAACCTTGACTACACAGACTTTTGTCAGC
Organism: Bos mutus; assembly: GCF_027580195.1. NCBI lineage: Eukaryota > Metazoa > Chordata > Mammalia > Artiodactyla > Bovidae > Bos > Bos mutus. The sequence goes on from NC_091633.1 coordinate 70,226,710, forward strand.
AGAGTAATGTCTCTACTTTTCAACACACTGTCGAGGTTTGTCCTTGCTTTCCTACCAAGAAGAAATCATCTTCTGATTTCATGGCTGCAGTCACCATCTGTAGTGAGTTTGGAGCCCAAGAAGAGGAAATCTGAAAATACTTCCATCATTTCCCTTCTATTCATCACTCAGTAAGGGGGCAATGGAACACAGAGAGGGAATACACCACTACCCATCAGCAGAAAATTGAATTAAAGATTTACTGAGTAGGGCCCTGCAAGACTTAGAGCAAGACTTAGTTTGTCCTACAGCCAGTACCAGCTGTGAGGAAGCTTTCAAAAGCCTCTTATCCTTAACCATAAGATGCGAGATGGAATGAAAACTACAATCACAAAAACTAACCAAGCTGATCACATGGATTACAGCCCTGTATAATTCAATGAAGCTGTGAGTCATGCCGTGTAAGGCTACCAAACATGGACGGGTCATGGTAAAAAGTTCTGACAAAGTGTGGCCCACTGAAGGGGGGAATGGAAAACCATTTCAGCATCCTTAGCTTGAGAACCCCCAAAACAGTATGAAAAAGCAAAAAGATATGACACTGAAAGATGAAATCCACAGATGTGTAAGTGCCCAATATGCTACTGGAGAAGAGTAAAGAAATAGCTCCAGAAGGAATTAAGTGGCTGAGCCAAAGTGGAAACAACTCCCAGTTGCGAATGTGTCTGGTGTGAAAATAAAGCCCAATGCTGTAAAGAACAATATTGGGTAGGAACCTGGAATGTTAATCCATGAATCAAGGCAAATTGGAAGTGGTCAAACAGGAGATGGCAAGAGCAAACATCGACATTTTAAGAATTAGTGAACTAAAATGGACTGGAATGGGTGAATTTAATTCAGATGATAATTATTTCTACCACTGTGGCCAAGAATCCCTTAGAAGAAAGGGAATAGCCATCATAGTCAACAAAGGAGTCCAAAATGCAGTATGTGGGTGCAATTACAAAAATAACAGAATGATCTCTGTTCGTTTCCAAGGCAAACCAATCAATATCACAGTAATCCAAGTCTGTGTCCAACAACTAACACCAAAGAAGCTGAAGTTGAAAGGTTTTATGAAGACCTACATGAACTTCTAGAACTAACAACAAAAAAGATACCCTTTTCATTATAGGGGACTGAAATGCAAAAGCAGGAAGTAAGAGATACATGGAGTAACAGGGAAGTTAGGCCTTGAAGTACAAAATGAAGCAGGGAAAAGGCTAACAGAGCTTTGCCAAGAGAACACACTGTTCATAGCAAACGTTCTCTTTCAACAACACAAGAGATGACTTGTGTCTGGTGATGGACATCACCAGATGGTCAATACCAAAATCATATTGATCATATTCTTTGCAGTTCAAGATAGAGAACCTCTATACAGTCAGCAAAATCAAGTCTGGGAGCTGACTGTGACTCAGATAATGAACTCCTAACTGCAAAATTCAGACCAAAATTGAAGAAAGTAGGGAAAACCACTAGACCATTCAGGTATGACCTAAATCAGATTCCTTAATGATTATACAGCAGAAATGACAAATAGATTCAAGGGATTAAATCTTTTAGACAGAGTTCCTAAAGAACTATGGATGGAGGTTCATGACACTGTACAACAGGTGGGATCAAAGCATCCCCAAGAAAAAGAAATGCAAAAGGTTGCTGAAAAGGCCTTACAAATAGCTAAGAAGGCAAAGGAAAAAAGGAAGATATACCAATCTGAAAGCAGAGTTCAAATAATAGCAAGAAGAGATAAGAAAGCCTTCCTAAGTGATCAATGCAAACAAAGAGAGGAAAAAATAGAATGCGAAAGACTAGAGATCTCTTCAAGAAAATTAGAGATACCAAAGGAGTAGTTCATCCAACGATGGGAACAATAAAGGACAGAAGCAGTACACCTAACAAAAGCACAAGATATAAAGACAAGGTGACAAGAATACACAGAAAAACTATACAAACGAGATCTGAATGACCCAGATGACCACAATGGTGTGATCACTCACCTAGAACCAGACATCGTGGAATGTGAAGTCAAGTGGGCCTTAGGAAGCATCACTAAGAACAAAGCTAGTGGAGGTGATGGAATTCCAGCTGAGCTATTTAAAATTCTAAGATTGGTACTGTGAAAATTCTGCTCTCAATATTCCAGCAAATTTGGAAAACTCAGCAGAGGCCACAGGACTGGAACAAGTCAGTTTTCCTTCCAATCCCAAGAAAGAAAATGCCAAAAAATGTTCAAACTACTGCACAATTGCACTGATCTCAATTCAGTCAGTTCAGTCACTCAGCCGTGTCCCACTCTTTGCGACCTCATGAATCGCAGCACGCTAGGCCTCCCTGTCCATCACAAACTCCCAGAGTTCACTCAGACTCACGTCCACTGAGTCAGTGATGCCATCCAGCCATCTCATCCTCTGTTGTCCCCTTCTCCTGCTGCCCCCAATCCCTCCCAGCATCAGAGTCTTTTCCAATGAGTCAACTCTTCGCATAAGGTGGCCAAAGTACTGGAGTTTCAGCTTTAGCATCATTCCTTCCAAAGAAATTCCAGGGCTGATCTCCTTCAGAATGGACTGATTGGATCTCTTTGCAGTCCAAGGGACTCTCAAGAGTCTTCTCCAACACTACAGTTCAAAAGTATCAGTTCTTCGGTGCTCAGCTTTCTTCACAATCCAACTCTCACATCCATACATGACCACAGGAAAAACCATAGCCTTGACTAGATGGACCTTTGTTGGCAAAGTAATGTCTCTGCTTTTGAATATGCTATCTAGGTTGGTCATAACTTTTCTTCCAAGGAGTAAGCGTCTTTTAATTTCATGGCTGCAGTCACCATCTGCAGTGATTTTGGAGCCCCCAAAAATAAAGTCTGACACTGTTTCCCCATCTATTTCCCATGAAGTAATGGGACCGGATGCCATGATCTTCATTTTCTGAATGTTGAGCTTTAAGCCAACTTTTTCACTCTCCTCTTTCACTTTCATCAAGAGGCTTTTTAATTCCTCTTCACTTTCTGCCATTAGGGTGGTGTCATCTGCATATCTGAGGTGATTGATATTTCTCCCGGCAATCTTGATTCCAGCTTGTGCTTCTTCCAGCCCAGCATTTCTCATCATGTACTCTGCATAGAAGTTAAATAAGCAGGGTGGCAATATACAGCCTTGACATACTCCTTTTCCTATTTGGAACCAATCTGTTGTTCCATGTCCAGTTCTAACTGTTGCTTCCTGACCTGCATACAGATTTCTCAAGAGGCAGGTCAGGTGGTCTGATATTCCCATCTCTTTCAGAATTTTCCACAGTTTATTGTGATCCACACAGTCAAAGGCTTTGGCACAGTCAATAAAGCAGAAATAGATGGTTTTCTGGAACTCTCTTGCTTTTTTGATGATCCACTGGATGTTGGCAATTTGGTCTCTGGTTCCTCTGCCTTTTCGAAAACTAGCTTGAACATCTGGTTCATGGTTCATGTATTGCTGAAGCCTGGCATCTCACATGCTAGTAAAGTAATGCTCAAAATTTTCCAAGCCAGGCTTCAATAGTACATGAACTGAGAACTTTCCAATGTTTAAGCTGGATTTAGAAAAGGCAGAGGAATGAGAGATCAAATTGCCAAGATCCATTGCATCATAGAAGAAGCAAGAGAATTTCAGAAAAACATCTACTTCTATTTAATTTACTATGCTAAAACATTTGACTGTGTAGATCACAAAAAACTGTGGAAAATTCTTAAGGAGATGGGAATACCAGACCACCTGGCCTGCCTCCTGAAAAATCTGTATGCAGATCAAGAAGCAACAGTTAGCACCAGACATGAACAGACTGCTTCCAAATTGTAAAAGGAGTATGTCAAGGCTGTCTATTGTCACCCTGCCTATTTAACTTCTATTCTGAGTACATCATGTGAAATGCCAGACTGGATGAAGCACAAGTTGGAATCAAGTTTTCTGGGAGAAATATCAATAACGTCAGATATGCAGATGACACCGCCATTATGGCAGAAAGTGAAGAGGAACTAAAAAGCCTGTTGATGAAAGTGAAAGTGGAGAGTGAAAAAGTTGGCTTAAAACTCAACATTCAGAATCGAAGATTATGGCATCCAACCCCATCACTTCATGGCAAATAGATGGGGAAACAATGGAAACAGTGGCAGACTTTCCTTTTCTTGGTCTCCCAAATGACTGCAGATGGTGACTGCAGCCATGAAATTAAAAGATGCTTGCTCCTTGGAAGCAAAGCTATGCCCAACCTAGACAGCACATTAAAAAGCAAAGTCATTAATTTGCCAACAAAGGTCCATATAGTCAAGCTAGGGTTTTTCTAATAGTCATGTTTGGATGTGAGAGTTGGACCATAAAGAAAGCTGAGCATCAAAGAATTGATGCTTTTGAACTGTGGTGTTGGAGCAGACTGTTGAGAGTCCCTTGGACTGTAAGGGACCAGTGAATCCCAGGCAAACCAGTCAATCCTAAAGGAAATCAACCCTGAATATTAATTGGAAGGATGGATGTTGAAGCCTAATTCAATACTTTGCCCCCCTGATGTGAAGAACAACTCATTAGTAAAGACCCTGATGCTGGGAAAAATTGAAAGCAGGAAGAGAAGGGGATGAGAGAGAATGAGATGTTTGGAGGGCATTACTAACTCAATGGACATGAATTTGAGTAAGCTCCTGGAGATGGTGAAAGTCAGGGAAGCCAGGCAGCTACAGTCCGTGGGCTGGCAAAGAGTCAGACATGACTGAATGACTGAATAGCAAATGGGGCCAGATACCATGATCTTAGTTTTTTTTGCTCATCAGCCTTTTGCCTAAGATCAAGTATTTAAGATATCATATATTCAACCCTAAATATTCATTGAAAGGAGTGATGCTGAAGCTGAAGCTTAAAAAATTTGGTCACCTGATGCAAAGAGTTGACTCACTGGAAAAAACCTTAATGCTGGGAGAGATTGAAGGCTTTATGAAAAGAGGACAGCAGAGGATGAGATGGTTAGACAGCATCACTGAGTCAATGGAAGTTTCAGCAAACTTCTGGAGATTGTGAAGAACAGAGAATCCTGGTGTGCTGCAGTCCATGGGTTGTAAAGAATCGGACACCACTTAGCGACTGAATAACAAAAACAATAAATATACTCTATTAATTATCTGTAGCAGATCAAAACAACACATACATATTATCTCAGTTTCTTGGAGGTGCCAGTATTTGGGTATGGTTTATTCAGGTTTTTTTCTTCAAGGACCCCAAGAGCTGTAATCATGGTGTCAATCAGCGATGTAGTCTCATCTGAGGATTAATTCAGGAAGGATCTGATTCCAAGCTCATGTATTTGTTGGCATCATTCAGTTCCCATATGCTAACAAATTGAGGGCCTCAGTTTCTTGCTGGCTATTCACTAGAGGTCACCTTAAGTTCTTTGCTATATGGGCCTCTCCAATACAGCTGCTTGCTTCATCAAAGCCAGTAAATGAGAGTGTCCTCTCAAGACAAAGTTACGATCTTACATAATAAAATCATATACACATAATTACCCACTCATCATCTTTGCTATATAGTTATCCAGATGCATGTCATAGATCCCACCCACACTTAAGTGTCAAGTACCATAGAAGGTCATGAATGGCTTTTGTGGGGATTCTAGGGTCTATCTTAGAGTCCATCCTCCACATATACAGTACAATTCACATGGATTACCTCATTAATTCTTCACAATAGTTTTATGTTATAAATATAAAAATGCCTCTGTCTTACAGATGAGGAGACTGTGGCCTCAGTGTTAAATAACTTGTTTATCTATTGATTTATGTTGAAGTTGTGATTCAAGTTGAGGCATCTGGAAGTTGAGGTTTTTCAATTTACTTTTACTAGGTTAAGTCTCATAACTTCACAATTAGCAAAAATTTCACAGTGAGGTATATTGCAAAGGGGGGAAATATTTTCAACTACTTTAGAAAGAATACATTTTAATAGATCATTAACATACTCTATATTATTCTTACCTATTTAAACAAGGAGTAAATTCCCTCTTAAAAAAAAAAAAAACAAATTAAGCCCCAAATTATTTTTTGTTAGCTTATTTGTACTGAATTAGTGAAAAACAGAGATTTCTAGGATTTATTTGCATATTCAAGTTTGTTACAAGATTGTGCATTTTAGTGAAACAGTTTCACATTTCAAAGATATATTTAAACTCAGAGATGTTACTTATTTAAAATATTTCTTACCCTTGTTTCAGCACATGATTTTGAATTTTTTAAATCACAGTTCTAAAAGAAAAGTGAGAGAGAAAGAGAAAGACAGAGATGACCTGATTCTAAGCATTTCATTACTAACTAGGTTAGCTTTAAATGATGTAATGGTACAGTAAGGTCACTGCAATCATGAGGAGTGAATTTTTTCTAGGTTATCCATTTGAGTTCTATGAAATATAAAATGAGCAGCAGAAATTAAGATCTTAGTATACTAAATGACATTTGTTGCAAAACACTCACTGAGATACAGTAATCATTAGTAGATACTTTGCAGTATTTGTCCCAAATAACTCATATCAGATAACCAGTATCTCTAGTTCTAGCTTTCCCTGAGGGTGTCAGTAGTACTCAGAGCGTGGGAAACATGTATTGATAGAGCAGCAAAGAATGGCCTGTTTAAATATTTGCAGGGAATATTTTCAAAGTAAATAGCATTATGCCAAGCAGTGGCATAAGTTATATATCATGAAAATGAAATTTTGATTTACGTGATCAATATGTCCAAGTTTACACAGCAAGTAAAAAACACCCAGGATTTAAACCCTGGCTATTTGATCCCATAAAACATTCATCCAGTGTTTTTCAGCTAAGGTGCTCGTTAAAGCATCAAAACAACTTTGAACAAATACATCGGTGTCTCTTTTGCTGTCTCGTACACAGGGTTATTGTTACCATCTTTCTAAATTCCATATATATGCGTTAGTATACTGTATTGGTGTTTTTCTTTCTGGCTTACTTCACTCTGTATAATAGGTTCCAGTTTCATCCATCTCATTAGAACTGATTCAGATGTATTCTTTTTAATGGCTGAGTAATACTCCATTGTGTATATGTACCACAGCTTTCTTATCCATTCATCTGCTGATGGACATCTAGGTTGCTTCCATGTCCTGGCTATTATAAACAGTGCTGCGATGAATATTGGAGTACACGTGTCTCTTTCCCTTCTGGTTTCCTCAGTGTGTATGCCCAGCAGTGGGATTGCTGGATCATAAAGCAGTTCTATTTCCAGTTTTTTAAGGAATCTCCACACTGTTCTCCATAGTGGCTGTACTAGTTTGCATTCCCACCAACAGTGCAAGAGAGTTCCCTTCTCTCCACACCCTCTCCAGCATTTATTGCTTGTAGACTTATGGATTGCAGCCATTCTGAACAAATAAAACTATTTTGGCCACGTACTAATTATATCACAACCCCCAAGGCTTGGGACTCAGGTATGCATACATTTTTATGCTTATATGAATATAAGCACAGAGATTCTTATGTGTAATTAAGGTTGAAAAGCTTATTTACATATAAATTTACATATAAAGGGCTTTATATATATATATATATATATATCATTTGTCTCATACCACTAAATTTTAGTACACCATCAATTATCTTAGCTACGTCTACTTTTCTCCTGTTTTATCTTTGTGTTTATTTTTTAGATTTCATAATTAAGAGGACATAAATATTCTGTGTTTGGGAAATATATTCATTCAGAATAAGCTTCAAACACAAATTCTCATGGAAACCTAACAAATATAAACAAGTAACAGAATGTGTATTTTTCTTTTTAAAGCAGTATCTTTTCAGTTTTGATTAATTTGGTTCACCTCCTTTGTGTTACTTAAGGGGAAGATTTCATTTCTCTTTGGGTCTAAATTCGTATTAGTAAACATGGGTATATTCTAACCCCAGAGTTCATGGGCTTTAATAATTGTTTAATGCTTTACAAACCAGAGATTAAAATTGTTCAAATCATTTTGGGATTAAGTCCAAGTTAATTGTTTGTTCAAACATCAGCACAAGCTGCAATTTTAAGGGTCATGGCTGCAGTCACCATCTGCAGTGATTTTGGACCCCCCAAAAATAAAGTCTAACACTGTTTCCACTGTTTCCCGATCTATTTCCCATGAAGTGATGGGACCAGATGCCATGATCTTCGTTTTCTGAATGTTGAGTTTTAAGCCAACTTTTTCACTCTTCTCTTTCACCTTCATCAAGAGGCTTTTTAGTTCCTCTTCACTTTCTGCCATAAGGGTGGTGTCATCTGCATATCTGAGGTTATTGATATTTCTCCCAGAAATCTTGATTCCAGCTTGTGCTTCTTCCAGCCCAGCGTTTCTCATGATGTACTCTGCAAGCCATGAAATTAAAAGATGCTTACTCCTTACAAGGAAAGTTACGACCAACCTAGATAGCATATTGAAAAGCAGAGACATTACTTTGCCAACAAAGGTCCGTCTAGTCAAGGCTATGGTTTTTCCAGTGGTCATGTATGGATGTGAGAGTTGGACTGTGAAGAAAGCTGAGCGCCGAAGAATTGATGCTTTTGAACTGTGGTGTTGGAGAAGACTCCTGAGAGTCCCTTGGACTGCAAGGAGATCCAACCAGTCCATTCTGAAGGAGATCAGCCCTGGGATTTCTTTGGAAGGAATGACGCTAAAGCTGAAACTCCAGTACTTTGGCCACCTCATGCGAAGAGTTGACTCATTGGAAAAGACCCTGATGCTGGGAGGGATTGGGGGCAGAAGGAGAAAGGGATGACAGAGGATGAGATGGCTGGATGGCATCACTGACTCAATGGACGTGAGTCTGAATGAACTCTGGGAGTTGGAGATGGACAGGGAGGCCTGGCATGCTGCGATTCATGGGGTCGCAAAGAGTTGGACATGACTGAGTGGTGAACTGAACTGAACTTAGCTGGTTCATTTACCTAATTTCTGAGCATCAGATAAAGGAATTTTCCTGATCTTCTAATAAGAATTTCACATTGATATTCAAGAAAATTCTAGACTTATGATGCTGGAATAGTGAATTTCTGTCATTCATTTTGAAGAAATTAAAATCAAAATTGTCCTCAAATAATTAGCTCCAGATACAAATTAACTAAAATATGTGAACCAGGTACTATGCTAGGCACTTTTAACATATCTTATTTATTTCTCAGGAATATTTTATTCCTATTTTCCAAAACACTGTTTTCATTTTATAGGTGAGAAAAAAATGGTCCCCTAGTTAGTGAGTAAGCTCAGATATATGTGGACTGAGATATTTGGAATACCATAGACTATGCTTTAAAATATATATATATATTTAAAATGTGCTTTCAGCCAAAATATATTTTATGAGGTACACAGTCTAAGAAGAATACTTTTATTGCATAAAGCATTAAGAAAGACTGAATTAAGAAAATGCATTCTGGGAATTAAAACTCTACTGACACACTCCATAAAGAAAGTTCTCCATCTTTAAAAATTCTGAGATATAATTGAAAATGATTCATAAAACAAGAGCAAACAGTCTGGAAGAGTCTGCTTGAGTAAATACAATTTGAAAAGTTCAAGAGAAGTAAGAATATAAGTATGAAATTTCTGATATTCAGGTATTACATTGATTTAAATAATTACTTATAATAACATGAAGATTATGCCATCATAGTAAATTTGGCCATGATTGATTCTTATTTATTATGAATCTTTTCTTATAAGGATGTGAATGTTTACAGAATTAGAACTGAGATATCACTCTCTAAGAGAAAACTTTAAAATATTTAAAAATGGATTTGTACCTTAATATTCTGTATGGAAAGGAAGAGATACTTCAATTATCATAATTTTCCATAGCTTGAAAATTCTGTGCAGAATATGCCTGATATGTACAGCAATAATTTTATGCTATCATTATGGCAAATTTGATTCACTAAGAACTGTACAAGATGGGCACAATAAAGGAAAGAAATGGTATGGACCTAACAGAAGCAGAAGATTTAAGAAAGGTAGCAAGAATACAAAGAAGAACTATACAAAAGAGATCTGAATGACCCAGATAACCACAATGGTGTGATCACTCACTTAGAACCAGACATCCTGGAGTGTGAAGTGGGTCTTAGGAAGCATCACTACAAACAAAGATAGTGGAGGTGATGGAATTCCACCTGAGCTATTTCAAATCCTAAACAATGACGCCGTTACAGAGCTGCACTCAATATGCCATAAAATTTGGAAAACTTAACAATGGAAACAGGACTGGAAAAGGTCAGTTTTCATTCCAATCCCAAAGTAAGGCAATGCCAAAGAATGTACAAACTACCACACAATTGCACACATACCACACACTAGCAGACTAATGCTCAAAATTCTCCAAGTGAGGCTTCAACAGTAAGTGAACTGAGAACTTCCAGATGTTCATGCCGGATTTAGAAAAGGCAGAGGAACCAGATATCAAATTACCAACATCCATTGCATCATCAAAACAGCAAGAGAGTTCCAGAAAAACACCTACTTTTTCTTTATTGACTATGCCAAAGCCTTTGACTGTGTGGATCAAAATGAACTGTGGAAAATTCTTCAAGACATCAGAATACCAGACCACCAAACCTGCCTCCTGAGAAATGTGTATGCAGGTCAAGTAGCAAAAGTTAGAACTGGACATGGAACAACAGACTGGTTCCAAATTGTGAAAGGAGTACGTCAAGGCTGTATATTGTCACCCTGCTTATTTAACTTATATGCAGAGTACATCATGCAAAATGCCGGGCTAGATGAAGCACAAGCTGGAGTCAAGATTGCCGGGAGAAATATCAATAACCTCAGATATGCATGTAACACCACCCTTATGGCAGAAAGCAAAGAAGAACTAAAGAGTGTGTTGATGAAAGTGAAAAGGAGAGTGAAAAAGCTGGCTTAAGACTAAACATTTAAAAAATGAAGATCATGACATCCAGTCCCATGACTTCACGACAAATAAATCAGGAAACAATGGAAACAGTAAACGATTTTCTTGGGCTCCAAAATCACTGCAGATTGTGACTGCAGCCATGAAGATAAAATACGCTTGCTCCTTGGAAGAAAACTATGACCAACCTAGACAGCATATTAAAAAGCAGAGACATTACTTTGCCAACAAATGCCCATATAGTCAAAGGAATGTTTTTTTCCATTAGTCATGTATGGATGTGAGAGTTGGACTATAAAGTAAGCTGAGCACTGAAAAATTCATGCTTTTGAACTGTGGTGTTGAAGAAGACTCTTGAGAGTCCCTTAGACTGCAAGAAGATCAATCCAGTCAATCCCAATGGAAACCAGTCCTGAATATTCTTTGGAAGGACTCATGCTGAAGCTTCAATACTTCAGCCACGTGATGTAAAGAAGTGACTCGTTTGAAAAGAGGCTGGAAAGATTGAAGGCAGGAGGAGAAGGGGACAACAGAGGATGAGATGGTTGGATGGCATCACTGAATCGATGGACATGAGTTTTAACAAGCTCCAGGAGTTGGTAAAGGACAGGGAAGTCTGGTGTGCTACAGTCTGCAGTCCATGGGGTCTCAAAGAGTTGGACATGACTGCATGATGAACTGAACTGAACTGAACTGATATGCAGATAAACAGAGTGTGATTTTCACATTAAAATCCAAAGGAGTGTGGAGAAAGAAAAAGAAGTGATGCTAAGTTTGGTATAATTTGCCCAAGTGTCTGTTAATATGCAAGAGAAATACAATCAGTGAAAACTGTATTATATTCAAAGTTTTTAAAAGCTGATGAGAAAATAAGATCAAAGAAAATAAAGATTAATTTATGTGAACACCAATTAAACTCCAAATAAAAAATAATTCTATCTGCATTCAAACCAACCTCAGGTCTAGGGTCTGACCATGTCTTTATTATCCAAATTTTACAACCTGTCTTCTCAGTATTGCTGAGAAATGATCTCATTTTTGCTTCAAATATAAATATTGGATTTTCATGTTGATAATAACAATTAATTGTGATATCTAGAGATAGTCATTTGTCAATTTTTATGGATGATTTTCTTTAGAAGCCTGGTCTCAAGTGTAGCTTCTTATGAAAATGACAAAATGGTAAAGCACTAGTTACTTTTGGGTCACATACTCTAGAAAGTGATGTGTACTAATTGGTATTGGTTGCAAATAATGTAAATTGTTTAAGCAGAAAAAGAAAAAGAATTTAGTGGATCGTATACCTGGGTGATGCCTCTTTCCCACCATCTCTCAGTGCTGCTCTCAGCTGTGTGGTTTCATTCTCATGCAGGGTCTTTCCAAGATCCAAAAAGAAAAACTTAAATTGTCCATGTACTGGCAACTATTTACATAGCATTTACATTATATTCAGTTTTATAAGTAATCTCAAGGTAATTTAATGTTTATGGGATGATGTGTAGTTATATGCAAATAATACATCATTTTATACGAGAAACTTGAGCATCCACAAAGTTTGGTATCTGGAAAAGTCCTGGAACCAATCTCCCATGGATACCAAGGGATGGCTATATTTTAAAGCATATTAGGTATATAAGCATTTAGGATTATCAAGACTTTTTTTATGTCTCAAGCCCTGATAAATATAATCTTTTATCTTTAAGAGTTTCTTTTTGCTTATGCCAACATTCTTGATTCTAAAGTCAGCTTAGCCTGACTTTAGTTTTCATTAAATTTGGAAAACTCTCAGACATTATATCTTTAAATTTTTTGATGTTTCTTCTCTTTCTCCTTTTGGGACTCCAATTGCACAAATGTTAGACAACTTAATGTTGCCCCACAGGTCACTATATCTTTCCTTTTTGCTAGTTTTGGTTGTTTTATGTTCAAATTCATGTTCTTTTTTCTGTAGAATCTAATTGATGGTAATATCTACAAAAATTTTTATTTTAAATAATGTATTTTTCATATCTAGAAGTTACCTTTTTCACATATTCCATCTCCCTCTTTATTATGATATTAGAGGTTTCCATTTATGCTAATGAGAATATTTAACATGCTTAAAATAGTTTTGTTATGTCCTTTTCACTGGGTTACGCCTGAAAATTTGACCCATGATCTCATTCACTAAATGGTAGGAGTAACCTCCCATCCCCGTGGCTTCCAAAAAAAAATCACTCACAAATTTTTTAAACCATACTCTTTAAGATGGTATTACCAGCAGTGTGAAATATTCAGAGTTAGGGAAAACTAAATGTTAGGGCACCTGTATCATGAGCCAACCATGCAACATTCATCCATAGGAAGGATCCTATGGACCCTTCCCCCATATCCTCTGCTTCAGCTCCTCTCTGAAGTACCTAGAAAACAATATTTAATGCACACTTCCTAAGTTGTTTTATAGATGTGAAAACCTTCCACCAAATGGAAGATGTTAACTACTTGGTGACCGTGAGCACATAGTCCCCACATACTCTTGGAGTCAAAGGACTGATAATGTTAACGCCTGTGCCATCACCTTGTTACTGGACCATCAGTCAGAGAACTCTGCATGGGCGAATTGTATTCCTTGTGAGCTTCTTCCCTCACCTGGCCTTTAAAAATGCTTTGCTGAAACCCTTCGAAGATTCAAGATCTTGTGGGGGCATGAACCACCTATTTACTTGCATGGCCCTGCAATAAACATTTCTCTGCTCCAGACTCTAACGTGTTGGTTTGTTTGGCCTCACTGTGCATCAGGCATATGAACTTGGCGTTGCAAACAATCTTGTCTACTAATTCTATTATATTTATCAGTTCTGGGTCTGTTAATATTAGCTGACTTGCTTCCTGATAGTGGGCCACATATTATTACCTCTTTGGCTACTTGTTTTTTTTACTACATGCCAGGGATTTTGAGTTTTACATTGCTGAGTGCCTGATTTTGTTTAAATCCTTTGAGTACTGTTGGAATTTGTTCTGGCAGGTAGTTGAGTAACTTGTGGGACAATTTGAGCTATTTAAAACTTGCTTTCCACACAATGGCATTAAAACATGTATAATATCATATAAGAAACGAATCGCCAGTCCAGGTTCGATGCAGGTTACAGGAAGCTTGGGGCTGGTGCACTGAGATGACCCAGAGGGATGGTATGGGGAGGGAGGGGGGAGGGGGGTTCAGGATGGGGAACACGTGTACACCCGTGGTGGATGCATGTTAATGTATGGCAAAACCAATACAATATTGTAAAGTAAAATAATAATAATAATAATAAAACTTGCTTTCATGCTTTTTTAGGGGTTTGTGTAGTGTAGTCACTACTCTGGGGTTAAATCAGTCTTGCTTCTAAGACTTAACCATTTTAGGATCTCTGTTGATTGTTCTGCATATATAGTGAGTCCTCTTAACTCCGGATAGTAAGTTCTGGAGACTTTTCATCTTACATTACCCCAGTAATTGTTCTTTCCAAAAAGTTGTTCTTTTTCTAGTCTCATGAAGTCTCACCTTATCTGTGCAAAGATGGGTGGTGTTCAAAGACTCAAGAGATTGCCATGAAGATTTTATAACTCTTTCACTGCACTGCTGCTTCCTTTATGATATTCTGTCTGATAAATTCTTGACTACTTGGTCTCCCCAAAGTTTGATCACTGTGTTGTCAATCCAGTGAGACCAATGGGCTAATGTTTATCATTTCACTCCCTCTGTAGCAATCTTGAATTTTTCTCTGGGAGGAAAGCTGGTAGAATTATAAAGCTTAATTTTGTGGGTTCACTTTCTATCAAGGACCACAGTCCTGCACTATCTATTTTTTAATTTGCAAGTATAATTTCTTCCTCTTTTTTGGTCAATTTTCCAGTTGTTTACAGCAGGAAGATAATTCCAAACCCTACTAATTTCAAATGGAAGTGGAAATGCTATCAGTAATTTGGAAAATAACATTTCCTCTATGAATGTTGTATTTCTTATAAGCCTTACATGTGCACTATGGAAGTATTTTTTTTTTCTTTTAACAAAAAGGGTGCTCACATCCACTTTTCATGAAAATTTGCCTGAATGCTATTCATTACACAGATGATTTTCTTTGTTTTTCCTCATCTTGAAACAATATAATTGCTCACTAGAGTAGATGGAATTATTTTATTTAGTTTTTCTTTCATCACTGTACTTCTCATACAGCTGCAAAAATTAATTTTCACCAATTTTATGGTTTATACAGTTCATAATTCTATTATTTTGTAAGAAACAATGACATCTTTATCCTTTGATAAGCTTATTCCTAATATTCTAGGGGGAAAATACTTCTTGAGTTTTTAAATCTGAGAACTTCAATACACATATTTGATTTTTTATAAATATTTTTCTTTGCAAAATGTTAAGACTTATGTTTTCATCATTACTGTTATAGAGTAGAAATGTTAGTACTTGTCCTTTTTATGCAAAATTAGAAAATTGAATTTTAAATATTCAGTTAAATATTGACACTTTTTCTTTATATTTGACATTTCAAATTATGTGATAGAGAGATGGATACTTAGAAAATTAAATAAATGTTAGATATATAGGGCTAGATAGATAATGTTTGAGAATAATGATGAATAAAGCTCAGAGAGTTTTGGGTGAAATAAAAATGAATAGCTATATTGCTTTACCAAGCAAAAGGGGGTCACAGTGGGTTAATGCCTCAGGACTGTGTGTCCCAACCTGGGGGTTAGTGAGGAGTTTTATAGTAATGGTTCAAAGAGGGTGCGGTCAGTGTGTGGGCATTCTTCTGACTGGTTGGTGGTGAGTTAAGTGGGAGTCAGCATCAACAATCTCTGGTTCCAACCCAGCTTGGGTCTACTAGCTGGTGGACAGCATACAGCTAACTTCCTCCACTGGGCGGGGGTGTCAGTACCTGCACAACAGCTCAGAGATATTGTTTGATATCCTTTTGAGTGGAAACAAGGACCCCGTCCCAAAGCTGTACTACTGTTTCCTGACTGTTCCTCCCTGGCCTCTGCATTCTTTCCCCTCCCTGATTAGCAACTCTTTAAACTTGCCCATTGGAACTCAGGAAAGGTCATGGAGGCTGAATGAAGCCTATTTCTTACAATCAAGAAATGAGGGACACAGAAAGGTTTTCATGACTGGGTGTCCCACAGGGTTCTGCTCAGTTTTAGTTGTCATTGTTAAGTTGCTCAGTTATGTCGAACTCTTTGTGACCCCACGGACTGCAGCAAGCCAGGCTTTTGTGTCTTTCACCATCTTCTGGAGCTTGCTCAAACTCATGTCCATTGAGTTGGTGATGCCATCCAATCATCTCATCCTCTGTCATTCCTTTCTCCTCTTGCCTTTAGTCTTTCCCAGAATCAGGATATTTTCTAATGAGTCAGCTCTTCACATCAGGTGGCCAAAGTATTGGAGCTTCAGCTTCAGCATCAGTTCTTCCAATGAATATTCAGAACTGATTTCCATTGGGATTGACAGGTTTGATCTCCTTGCAGTCCAGGGGACTCTCAAGAGTCTTCTCCAACACCACAGTTTAAAGCATTCAGCCTTCTTTATGGTCCAACTCTCACATCCATAGATGACTACCTTTGACTCTATGGACCTTTGTTGGCAAATTAATGTCTCTGCTGTCTGTGTCTCAACATTGTCTAGATTGTCATAGCTTTTCTTCCAAGGAGCAAGCATCGTTTAATTTCATGGCTGCAGTTACCATCTGCAGTGATTTTGAAGACAAAAAAAAAAATGTCAAAAAACAATGTCACTGTTTCCATTGTTTCCCCATCTATTGCCATAAAGTGTTAGGACCAGATGCCATGATCTTCATTTTTTGAATGTTGAGTTTTAAGCCAGCTTTCTCACTATCCTTTATCACCCTCATCAGGAGGCTCTTCAGTTCCTCTTCTCTTTGTACCATAAGGGTGGTGTCATCTGAATATCTGAGGTCATTGATATTTCTCCTGGCAATCTTGACTCCAGCTTGTGCTTCATCCAGCCCAGCATTTTGCATGATGCACTCTGCATATAAGTTAAATAAGCAGGATGACAATATACAGTGTTGATGTAATCCTTTCACAATTTGGAACCAGTCCATTGTTCCATTTCCAGTTCTAACTATTGCTTCTTGACCTACACACAGATTTCTCAGGAGGTGGGTCAGGTGGTCTGGTATACCCATCTCTTGAAGAATTTTCCACAGTTTTTTGTGATGCCACACAGTTAAAGGCTTTGGCATATTCAATAAAGCAGAAGTAGATGTTTTTCTGGAACTCTCTTACTTTTTTGATGATGCAACAGATGTCGGCAATTTGATCTCTGGTTCCTCTGCCTTTTCTAAATCCAGATTGAATATCTGGAAGCTCTAGGTTCACATACTGTTGAAGCCTAGCTTGGAGAATTTTGAACATTACTTTGCTTGCGTGTGAGATGAGTGCAATTGTGTGGTAGTTTGAGCACTCTTTGGCATTGCCTTTCTTTGGAATTGGAATGAAAACCGACCTTTTCCAGTCCTGTGGCCACTGTTGAGTTTTCCAAATTTTCTGGCATATTGAGTGCAGTACTTTCACAGCATCATCTTTGGGGATTTGAAATAGCTCTGGTGGAATTCCATCACCTTCACTAGCTTTGTTCATAGTGATGCTTCCTAAGGCCCACTTACTTTGCATTTCAGGATGTCTTGCTCTAGGTAAGTGATCATACCATTGTGGTTATCTAAGTTATTAAGATCATTTTTTTTTTTTTAGTTTTGTATGGTTTTTTTTTAATTTTATTTTATTTTTAAACTTTACATAATTGTATTAGTTTTGCCAAATATCAAAATGAATCCACCACAGGTATACATGTGCTCCCCATCCTGAACCCTCCTTCCTCCTCCCTCCCCATACCATCCCTCTGGGTCATCCCAGTGCACTAGCCCCAAGCATCCAGTATTGTGCATTGAACCTGGACTGGCATCTCGTTTCATACATGATATTTTACATGTTTCAATGCCATTTTTAAATAGTTTTTCTGTGTATCCTTACCACCTCTTCTTAACATCTTCTTCTTCTGTTAGATCCATACCATTTTGTCCTTTATTGTGCCCATTTTGCATGAAATATTACCTTGGTGTCTCTTAGTGGTGGAGAGTTCTGACAAAAATGGTCCACTGGAGAAGGGAATGGCAAACCACTTTAGCAGTCTTGCCTTGAGAATCTCATCAGTCTTAGTAACAGCTATAAATTAGAACTGATGAAACAATGCTATGGTAATTCAAATAAAATAAGCAGCCTATTGGTGATGCATGCATGCATGCTAAGTTGCTTCAGTCATCTCTGACTCTTTGTGAGCCTATGGACCATAGCCTGCCAGGCTCCTCTGTCTATGAGGATTATTCTTCAGGGAAGAATACTGGAGTGGGTGGTCATGTCTTCCTTCAGGGAATCTCTCTGACCCAGGGATTGAGCCTGAGTCTCATATCTCCTTCATCGGCATGTTAATTCTTTATCACTGGGCCATCTGAGAAGGCCTAAATGGTAATGAGACCCAAATAATGAACAGTTCTCAATAGATTTGAGAACATAGACAAATTATAATATTCGCTCAACTTCTATGTCTCTGTATTACTAAAAAAGCTGGAATGCTTTAAAACTGCAACAACAACAATAACAAAAACTGGTAATTTTTCTATGATATGGCTGTAGTTTCCAGGCTCAGCTAAGTTTTTACATTCACAATTACCCTTCAGTATATTCATAAATTATATGGTATAGAGTATAACTTTTTGTAGTGAGGACCTGTACTGATACTTAAGGATGTTTAGAATTTGACCCATGATCTCACTCACTGAATGATAGGAGTAACCTCGCATCTCTGTGGCTTCCAAAGCATCACCCACAAATCTTTTAAGCCATACCCTTTAGGATGGTATTACCAGCAGTGTGAAACATTCAGAGTTAGGGAAAAATAAATGTCAGTGCACATGTATTATGTGCCAACCATTTATCTAGCCCCTGTGAGTCTTTCTTAAAACTGCATAGAAAAATCCTCCTTCACCAGGATATTGAGGAAAACTTTGATGAGAACAGTGTAAAATTCTTTGAGAAATATGATAGGGGATATTTTTTGTAGAGCAGGGGTAATCATGAAGAAACTGCTATTAAAGTGGGCTCCCTGATTTCAATAGATAAAACAATCCCAATGGAATAAAGTTGAAATCTAAAATTTAATTGTCAGAGGAAACATGGGTATGTTTTCCATAATAAGCAGCAGAGCTGGAAGAGTAAGCAGCATGGTTTGATCCACCTACTAAACTAATGGCTAATTAAACATGGGATACCTAAGATCTAGAGTAATCAGCCCTCTAAGTTACCATTTAAATTAAATTATGTAAATTGTCAACTCCTGCCACCTTGCTTTGCTTCTGCCCTACTACCACCACCACCAAAAGAGAAAAAGAAAAAAGGAAAAGAAAGCTGAACTAGATCTGATTTGAGTCATCATGAGGGAAAGTGATGGACTCTTGCTCAACTTTTGGACCTAAATCAGTTCGCAGACTCATAACTCCTTCAGTGAAGACAAAGTAATTCTTAAGCCTCAGAAGTCACTTTGTTCCATTATTCACAGTTCAGTTCAGTAGATCAGTCATATCTGACCCTTTGCTACGCAATGAACTGCAGAACGCCAGGCCTCCCTGGCCATCACCGACCCTCGGAGTTTACCCAAACATTGTCTATTGAGTCGATGATGCCATCCTACCATCTCATCCTCTGTCGTCCCCTTTTCCTCCTGACTTCAATCTTTCCCAACATCAGGGTCTATTCAAACGAGTCAGCTTTCCGAATCAGGTTGCCAAATTATTGGAGTTTTAGCTTCAACATCAGTCCTTCCAATGAACACCCAGGACTGATTGCCCTTAGGATGGATGGTTGGATCTCCTTGCAGTCCAAGGGACTCTCAAGAGGTTCCTCCAATACCACACTTCAAAGCATCAATTCTTCAGCTTTGTTTATAGTCCAACTCTCACATCCATACATGACCACAGGAAAAACCATAGCCTTGGCTAGCTGTATCTTTGTTGACAAAGTAATGTCTCTGCTTTTTAATATGCTATCTAGGTTGGTCATAACTTTCCTTCCAAGGAGTAAGCGTCTTTTAATTTCATGGCTGCAATCACCATCTGCAGTGATTTTGGAGCCCAGAAAAATAAAGTTTGCCACTGTTTCCCCATCTATTTCCCATGAAGTGATGGGACCAGATGCCATGATCTTAGTTGTCTGAATGTTGAGCTTTAAGCCAACTTTTTCACTCTCTTCTTTGACTTTCTTTGAGAGGCTCTTTAGTTCTTCTTCACTTTTTGCCATAAGGGTGGTGTTATCTGCATATCTGAGGTTATTGATATTTCTCCCAGCAATCTTGATTCCAGCTTGTGCTTCTTCCAGCCCAGCGTTTCTCATGATGTACTCTGCATAGAAGTTAAACAACCAGGGTGACAATATACAGCCTTGACATACTCCTTTTCCTATTTGGAACCAGTCTGTTGTTCCAAGTCCAGTTCTAACTGTTGCTTCCTGACCTGCATACAGGTTTCTCAAGAGGCAGGTCAGGTGGTCTGGTATTCCCATCTCTTTCAGAATTTTCCACAGTTTGTTGTGATTCACAAGTCAAAGGCTTTGGCATAGTCAATAAAGCAGAAATAGATGTTTTTCTGGAACTCTCTTGCTTTTTCCATGATCCTGCAGATGTTGGCAATTTGATCTCTGGTTCCTCTGCCTTTTCTAAAACCAGCTTGAACATCTGGAAGTTCACAGTTCATGTATTGCTTAAGCCTGGCTTGGAGAATTTTAAGCATTACTTTACTAGTGTGTGAGATAAGTGCAATTGTGCGGTAGTTGGAGCATTCTTTGGCATTGCCTTTCTTTGGGATTGGAATGAAAACTGACTTTTTCCAGTCCTGTGGCCACTGCTGAGTTTTCCAACTTTGCTGGCATATTGAGTGCAGCACTTTCACAGCATCATCTTTGAGTAATTGAAATAGCTCGGCTGAATTCAATCAGCTCCACTTGCTTTGTTTGTAGTGATGCTTCCTAAGGCCCTCCTGACTTTGGATGTCTGACTCTAGGTGACTGATCACACCATCATGTGTGATCTCCCCAGTTAATCCCCCCAACTAATATACTAATAATCCAGAAATCTAAATTAAATTTGAATGGTGCCCATGGAAAGAGAAACATGTGTGACTGGATCACAGAGCAGCATAAACCAATGTCATTTGGCAATTTTGATCCAACATACCTAATGATGTTTTAACTGTGTCTATGAGTGCAGATCCTCTCTCAGTTTCCAACAGGAGAATCACAATGACAGTCCATTTGGTTTTAAAGCAAAAGTTTTTTTAGTCAAAAAATATTATTTTGAGATTAGCTCTTGGTTTCCAAAGGAAACTTTGAACAGAGTGAGCATCTGACCGTAGGACACCAGGAAAATATGCAATCTCAACTTCCCACCATGAAGTCCTTGGTTCTTATTAATCTACAAAACCATAATCTTGGCTCTTCTTAGTAGCACTCCATCATCAAATAAATGTGTTAAAAGCAATCCTGTGACCTGAATCAGTAATGAATATACATATTTCATAAGCAACTGGCTTGCATTTTCTTTGTACTATTCCAAATTTGACAGACTGATTCTTCTCTTTTAGGCCACATTGAAAGCCTCTTGTGGGAGTTCTCTATGACAAAGTGACTGAGAAGAAAGCTATGAATTGCTCAAGATGGACACAATATCAAATGGAATATCTGGATTTCACTGGTTTTTCTGGAAGAAGAGATGGCAAAAGTCATGAATTTACATAAAGTCATAAAGTTACCTATATTTGTTAGCAATTTCTAATGATTTTTTTAAAGGAGCTAGAGAAATGGCATTAAGGAAGTTTGCAGGAGGAAGGTATCCATGGATGTCCCGGAAAGTGCCTAAAGTGAAGACATCTGTGACTCTTGCTCAAAGACTCAGGACCTCAGTAATCAAGTGTTAAGGTGGTGTGCACTGCAAAGTGCTTACTTACTGGATTCATGAACAAAGTGCCAATAGTGATAAGGATAAAGTTTACACATGGACCCAACAATGTAAACTGCCTTTGCAAAACACTGTATCCTCAAAGCCCCTAACCAAATCCCAAACCTATACTCTAAACAGATCGACACACCACTTATTTCACAATTAAAATAAAAACTATACGGTCTGTCCTTAGTAAATTCTATCCTCTCCCTAACCTACAAGTTTATCTGTTAACCTTCTTCCTCCTGTCACCACTCCAGACTTAGATTAAGAGCTATCCATCTAGTTTAGGGACAATACCTCCCCTCTGCTCTTTACTCACTATCTTGTTCCATTTTATTTAAGATCTGTCTCCATCTATTATTCCTTTTGATGTTTCTGAGGGTCCTTCCTAGCTACAATCAAGTTTCATCAATCTTTACAAAGAACCCTCTTTTAACACTGCACCTCACCTCTAGCCGCCAATCAATATTTCTCCTTTCATACCTGGCTAAGTTCCATGATATACAGCTTAATCTGGCTGCCCCCACTTTCTCAAGTCTCCTTTACCCTGAAAATTCAAAGGTCAGTCTTTGAGCCTATTTTCACCGGATTAGAGCCACAGAGTATTGAGTGATTACTGATGCTAGAGGAATAATTTCTGCCTGGATATGTTTGAAGATATACCTGGTGGGACTTTGAAGATCCTGTGTAATTTGATTTTCTTTCAAGGCTAAGACACAAAGTCCAGTAAATTATCGCAATCTATCCATAAACTTGGGTGAATTTCTCTCTCCTAGAGTTCCTCCAAGAGAGCTAGAGGAATGGTGATAAGGATTGTAGGAGGAAGGTGTATTGCTGACCCTGCACAGCACCAACTGTCTCACTGTTGTCACTGTCTGCACTGCTAGCTGAACCCAGGGTAGGCAACGTGCAAGCTAAGAGGCTGCAAGGAGACTGAAAGAGCCATAGAAGCTGCAGATATATTTATTCTCGCCGGCTGGTGCAGCAGCCTTAGCAGCAGACGTAACATAACACGACATAACCACACACAACACTTCAGGGCTTTTGCCAGGTGGAGCTTATATATATGCACACAGCACAAAGTAGCTCATGACTGAGCAAGTACCTCGTGATGTGCATGCCCAGCGCTGCAAGTGATCTCAGCTGTTACGTAGTCATTATTTACAAAACGTGGAGTGGAAGGTCCTAAGAAAGCCGTCTTGGCTAATTTGCTCTCTCCCCACAGAAGGTATCCTTGCATGACCTAGGAAGAGCCTAGAGTCTTCACATTTGTGAATCTTGGTCAAAGACTGAAAGATCTCGATAATCAAGTGATAAGATCTACTGCAAAGTGCATATTGACTGGATTCAAGAACAAATTGCTTGTTCTTATAATATGAATCCTTCAACCACTGGCATGATTCTAAAAAATAAGATCAAGATCATGGAATGAGGGAAGTCTGCTGTGCTGATGAAGTCGACAATGAAAGTGAAAGTCACTCAGTTGCGTTGGACTCTGCGACCCCACTAGGACAGAATACTGGAATGGGTAGCCTTTTCCTTCTCCAGGGGATCTTCCCTAACCAGGGATCGAACCCACATCTCCCGCATTGAGGGCGGGTTCTTTACCAGCTGAACTACAAGGGAAGCCCAAGAATACTGGAGTGGGTAGCCTATCCCTTCTCCCATGGATCTTCCCGACCCAGGAATCGAACTGGGGTCTCCTGCATTGCAGGCAGATTCTTTGCCAGCTGAGCTATCAGGGACAATACTGTATTCTGAAATCTTTACTAGATACCTGGCTACTTACTGGTGTATATTAGAAAACAATGATACAGTATAAAACATGAAAGCAATTAAGCAATTATTTTTGAGATTAAGTGGTATGTGTGTATGTGAGTCTGGTGCAAATGCATACTGAGACTGCACCAAGATCTACAGAAAAAGTACATAGGACTTAAAGAATAAAAATTGATTTTTAAAGAAAATTATCTGAAATGTCAAGATCAAGAGTACTAAATTGGGCATCAAAAGTTATCCAAAGCAATGATTAGAATGATCACAAGCAAGCTACTATGATTTGTTTTTCACAATGTCTTCACTAATATTTATTCACCTCATTCAGGAAGTTTATAGTATAGAATTAATTATAGTCTTTCATAAGTTCAAGAACTAAGACCGTTTTCCTACTTGAGGTTTCTGAAATAAATTAAAATAAATCATTTAAAAATAAGTTCTCAAAAACATACTCTTATACAATCATTTCATATTTTACTCTATGATCACTTACTACTTATTTTTGGAAAAAAAAATCTTCCTAAGTCCAAATAACTTTCATTTATTCCTAAGAAATAGAGAATTGTTTCATGGCCTCTACAAAATGATTCTTAAAATGTAAAACTTATTAAAACTTAGATTAGATTCAGTGTATCTGGAATGGGGCCCAAGATTATTCTCTGTTCTCCAGACTTCCAGGGAATGCTCTGAAGAGCAAGGCTCTATTCAACAGCATTATGGACTATAATTTAAATTCTTTAAGCTTATTTTATTCTTCATAATAAAAATGGTCAAACATGAAAAAATATGTATTTTATTCACCCTAAATCAGGAAGGTGGTGGTCTTACACACTTCTTGAATAATTTCAAAGAGAATTGGAAGCCTCTTGGAATTCTAAGAGATTCTCAGTTCAGTTCAGTCGCTCAGTCATGTGTAACTCTTTGCGACCCCATGGACTGCAGCACGCCAGGCTTCTCTGTTCATCACCAACTCGTGAAGCTTACTCAAACTCATGTCTATGGAGTCAGTGATGCCATCCAACCATCTCATCCTCTGTCATCCCCTTCTCCTCCTGCCTTCAATTTTTCCCAGCATCAGGGTCTTTTCTAGTCAGTTAGTTCTTCACATCAGGTGGCCAAAGTATTGGAGTTCCAGCTTCAGCATCAGTCCTTCCAATGAATATTCAGGACTGATCTCCTCCAGGATGGAGTGGTTGGATCTCCTTGCAGTCCAAGGGACTCTCAAGAGTCTTCTCTAACACCACAGTTCAAAGCATCAATTCTTAGGCTTTTTTTTTATAGTCCAACTCTCACATCCATACGTGACTATTGGAAAAACCATAGCTTTGACTAGATGGATCTTTTTTGGCAAAGTAATGTCTCTACTTTTTAATATGCTGTCTAGGTTGATCATAGCTTTCATTTCAAGGGGCAAGCGTTGTTTAATTTCATGGCTCCAGTGACCATCTGCAGTGATTTTGGAGCCCCCCCAAAATAAAGTCTGTCACTGTTTCCATCGTTTCTCCATCTATTTGCCATGAATTGATGGGACCAGATGCCATGACCTTAGTTTTCTGAATGTTGAGTTTTAAGCCAACTTTTTCCCTCTCCTCCTTCACTTTCATCAAGAGGCTCTTTAGTTCTTCTTTGCTTTCTGCCATAAGGGTGGTGTCATCTGCATATCTGAGGTCATTGATATTTCTCCCGGCAATCTTGATTCCAGCTTGTGCTTCATCTAGCCTGGCATTTTGGATGATGCACTCTGCATATAAGTTAAATAAGCAGGGTGACAATATACAGCCTTGATGTACTCATTTCCCTATTTGGAACCAGTCTGTTGTTCCATGTCCGGTTCTAACTGTTGCTTCTTGACCTGCATATAGATTTCTCAGGAGGTAGGTAAGGTGGTTTGGTTTTCCCATCTCTTTAAGAATTTTCTACAGTTTGTTGTGATCCACACAGTCAAAGGCTTTGGCATAGTCAATAAAGAAGTAGATGTTTTTCTGGAACTCTCTTGCTTTTTCGATGATCCAGTGGATGTTAGCAATTTGATCTCTGGTTCCTCTGCTTTTTCTGAATCCAGCTTGAAAATCTAGAAGTTCACGGTTCACATCCTATTGAAGCCTGGCTTGGATAATTTTGAGCATTACTTTGCTAGTGTGTGAGATGAGTGCAATTGTGAAGTTCTAGTGTATAAACTCTCAAGCTTTCTGTATGACCTCTTAAATATAAAATTAAAGGTTTTATCTACAAGTCATGTTACTGCCAGCTGTCTTGAATACATTAATGCTGTTTTGAACAACAGTATTTGTGATCCAAAAGATTTACTGAGTATATTCTGTGTGCCAGTCACTAGAGTAAATAATAAAAAAAATTACAGTCCTTGTCCAAAAGGTTTATAGGCTACTTAAAGAGCTGACTGTGTGAAAAATTAACTAGGTTGCTAAGTGATAAGTGTACCAGAAGTCCAAAAGCCACAAATTAAATCTAGAGACATGCATGATTAATTTTCTCAGGGAAAACTAAAGGGGCTTTACTGGAGAGAGTATCTGCGAGAAGGTTTGATGAATGAATAGGTTTGCTAATTAGTTATGGGAAGAGAAAACATAAGATCTACCTACAATAATGCACTTGGCCCAGTTTTAAACCCTTGTGCCTTCTCCTATCTCACTTCTTTCAGGGAGATGTACCTACATTCTTTTCTTTGCCTTCTCCTTTTTTCCCTTTGCTCCCTCATTCTAAGGTTTTCTATAAAAAACAAAAGTGCTTTATCTGTCCCAATTGAATATATAGTTACTTAGTTGATAAATGCTGTAATACATGACTTTTATTTATTTTTTTTAAATTTTATTTTATTTTTAAACTTTACAATATTATATTAGTTTTGCCAAATATTGAAATGAATCCACCACAGGTATACCCACGTTCCCCATCGTGAACCCTCCTCCCACCTCCCTCCCCTACCCTCCCTCTGGGTCGTCCCAGTGCACCAGCCCCAAGCATCCAGTACCGTACATCGAACCTGGACTGGCGACTCGTTTCATACATGATATTATACATGTCTCAATGCTATTCTCCCAAATCTCCCCACCCTCTCCCTCTCCCACAGAGTCCATAAGACTGATCTATACATCAGTGTCTCTTTTGCTGTCTCGTACACAGGGTTATTGTTACCATCTTTCTAAATTCCATATATATGCGTTAGTATACTGTATTGGTGTTTTTCTTTCTGGCTTACTTCACTCTGTATAATAGGTTCCAGTTTCATCCACCTCATTAGAACTGATTCAAATGTATTCTTTTTAATGGCTGAGTAATACTCCATTGTGTATATGTACCACAGCTTTCTTATCCATTCATCTGCTGATGGGCATCTAGGTTGCTTCCATGTCCTGGCTATTATAAACAGTGCTGCGATGAACATTGGGGTACACGTGTCCCTTTCAATTCTGGTTTCCTCAGTGTGTATGCCCAGCAGTGGGATTGCTGGATCATAAGGCAGTTCTATTTCTTGTTTTTTAAGGAATCTCCACACTGTTCTCCATAGTGGCTGTACTAGTTTGCATTCCCACCAACAGTGTAAGAGGGTTCCCTTTTCTCCACACCCTCTCCAGCATTTATTGCTTGTAGACTTTTGGATTGCAGCCATTCTGACTGGCATGAAATGGTACCTCATAGTGGTTTTGATTTGCATTTCTCTGATAATGAGTGATGTTGAGCATCTTTTCATGTGTTTGTTAGCCATCTGTATGTCTTCTTTGGAGAAATGTCTATTTAGTTCTTTGGCCCATTTTTTGATTGGGTCATTTATTTTTCTGGAGTTGAGCTGTAGGAGTTGCTTGTATATTTTTGAGATTAGTTGTTTGTCCATTGCTTCATTTGCTATTATTTTCTCCCATTCTGAAGGCTGCCTTTTCACCTTGCTAATAGTTTCCTTTGTTGTGCAGAAGACTGACTTAATTCATTTCAGTCCCATCTTGCCATTTTTGGTCTTTATCAGTAGACCAAGGGACGAACAGATAACTGGCCCTTCTGTCTCCTCATCTTCTTTCAATTGATATGATTGATTCTAACAGTGGACCCACACTTACAAATCCTTAATTTAGGATGGTGGGTGGCAAGGAGGGGCAAGGGATTTGGGAATGTAGCTGGGGACGGGTTCCTGCCTCGTTGGTGTCTTGTTACTTTCTTCCCATGACGTTCCTTTGTAGACCCCCAGAACTGTCTGCCCCAAAGAGGAGGAAGCAGGAAAGCCTTTAGAGATGATACCAGGCCAGTTTAATTAAGCTTACCACCTGTCCAAACCACAGAAAAGGGTCTCCCAACTTATATTTCTGGCTCTATATGCTTTATTCCAAAATGAAGCAGATAACTTCAGACATCGGTCATTTAGTGATTTAAGGTGAATTTCCAGCAGCAAGCATGCTTTGATATCTGGTTCAAAACTGCCATCAGAATAAAACCCCCCATAGTACCTGAAATGTGATTGTTGCAGTATTCAGTTTCCTTGGGATCCTGCTCCCATCACACCTGCAGCCCACATCCTTTCCCTCTGGCTGGTTCAGCTCCCAGAAGAGACCAGGAGTGTGGCAAGGGACTGTCAAACCTGGATTCGGCATGGCTGATATTTGCCCAGCAGGAAAATTGTGCAAGTTACGCTACCGGAAAACAAAGGAATATGGTTTGGTGGTTAAGGTTTAGCAGGATAAAGGGCTTGTCTTGGTGGTTCCACCTTTGACCTCTGGGCAAGGTCTTGGGGCAACTCCGCCCCCTGCACATCACCTCCATGTCCCCATCCTTGGTGAGACAACAAGTTAATGTGGAATGCACTTGAGAGATGTGGATGATCTGAAAACAGTGACTTTTAAAAAACAACTTCTGTGCTCTGAAAAAAAAAAAAATACATGACTTTTAAAGTCCCATCTGGCTATAAAATTATGTGATAAGTAGAAACAATTGTTCTTTTTACATATAAAATTTAAATTCTGAAAATGGAATAAGATTGTGAAATGGAAATATCTAGTGAGACAATCAAGCAATAATAACTTTCTAATGATTTTCTGCAGCAGTGAGAGAGCCAATGTGGAAAAAAAAAAACACCACTTTGCTTCATTTTCCCTTAAAAAGATGTTTGTATATTGAACCACCTGTTTGTTGCATTTATTTGATCAATGTTAATTCATGATGTTAGTATAACTTCATGTATTAAAATTCTCAATAAATGCTTAAGTAAATTCTAGGCAAATTGCCATTGATATTTGGTGATGCAAGTTTAGGTCACTAAATGAATCTTTGGGCTACTTATGCATAGAGTATTTCTTTATATTTTCATAATTTCTAAACTGTATTTGTTCTTTTGTATAGATAGTATGAATTTCAAGGTTTAATTTAAAACTACATAGGAGTATCTAAGACAGTAACAGGAACATATGATAAGCAGTCCGTTCTAATTTAGCTTTATCTGAACAGACAAGGTAATGCCAAAATAAGAGAAACGTGGCAGTGAAAGGTGCTACCTGTTTGTTTTTGAGTAGTCTCTATTTAATCTACTTTATAATTACAAAATATGTTTTCAATACTTTGTTTTTCTTTAAAGCTCAAAGATCTCAGTAGTCATGTTCTTGACCATTCCACTTAAAGGAAATAGTACTTGAAAATGGGCATGTAACTCAGCCCCAAGAACTAGAGTCCTTCCTTAATTTTCAAAGCATATTCCCCTCTCTGTTAGGAGTAGCAGGAAGCTGACTTTTATATAACTTGAAATAAGGATTTTAAAATTTTTATTTGAATTCAAATGTTATTCATGCAATTCTGATATTGTCACTGCATCATTTTCAAAAAACCATTTAAAGTCAATTTCTGTATGGGCCTGACTGCATCTTCTCCTCTGGGAAACTAAAAAAAAAAAACTAAGTATTTAGCCCTGATGTGTATTCAGAGACTGAAAGAGAGGAAAAGAACATTTGTTCAAATATATAATTTCATAAGACATGAGCTCTGCTTTAAAGACAACTCACATTACAAAAGATCTACTGAAGAATTCCTTGAAATGAAAGTCAACCATATTACTTGATTTATAAAATATTGAGTTAGGAAAATATGTTAAGAATAAGGGCAGGATGGTACATATAACATTTTATGAGCAGCTAGAGCTGAACACAGTTTTTATTCATTCTATGTTGAACAACAATTTTGTGGCATGAATTTGCTCTATGTGTATAATGCATATCTAATCTTCAACAATGCTACTCTAAACAAGGATTGATGAAACTGGGTTTAGGTCATGCAAAAGCCCGTGATTTAGTGTTCAAGAGACAAATTTAAAAAGTTAATTATGTCACAAGTGATAAGTCTTATAATAGACATGTGATTCATAGAGGAGGTAAAATTTTACTTGTTTCTTGTAGATGAATAGCTTACAATTTGATGGGAGCTGAAATAGAGGGTGGAAATTCTAAGTAGTTGAAATGAGACTAGCAAATGCACGGTGACAGTAAAGAGTCTCTAAGAAGGATCAGCTGCATACAGTTTAGGATCACTTTGTGGGGTGACTGGGAGATTTTATGGGGAAATACACAGCAGCCAGATAATTGAGAGTGTTGTACTCTCTGCTAGGTGGTTGCATTTTGTTGTATTTGTAATATGTAGTCATTGAAAGGTTTAAAACATACCAAAAGTGTGGTCATATTTGAGTTTTGGTAAGGACATTCTGTTAGCAATGTATAAATTTTGGGGGTAGGGAAAGGTTTAACTTAGAACAGTGATTCACAATCCAGACAGATTGTAATCAGAGAATTATACAGATAGCTTTAAAATACACCACAGATACCTAGTTACCACTGCAAATTTAAAGAATCACGTGGGAATGGAACCTGAGAGTCTATATTTTTAAAAAGCCACCTTATTATTTACATATTTCTACTCAAACTTATATATTTATATATTTTACCACAAATTTTGCAGTTAGCACAACAGACATTTATTTCTCAGAGTTTCTGTGAGTCAAGAATTGGAGTATTATTTAGCCAGGTCTTTTATTTCAAGTTCTCTCACAAGGCTACAATCAAGATCTTGGCTAGAGCTGAGGTTTCATCTGAGGCTTAACCAGCGAAAGATCAACTTTGAAGCTCAGATGACTGTTAGCAGAATTCAATTCTTGTAGCTTATGGAATTGAGAGCCCAGCTCCTTGCTGTTTCCTGGAAGCTTCCCTCTCTCTCTGTTTCACTCTCTGTCTCTCTTTTATTATGTAGACCTCTCTACCTGGAGGTTTACTTCCTTAAAGCTAATAAGAGAAGCATCTGCTGACAAGAAGAAAGTTATGCTCTTATGGAAGAAAGCTTTCATCACCTTTGCCGTCTTTTAGTGGTTGCTGCTGCTGCTGAGTCACTTCAGTCATGTCCGACTCTGTGCAACCCCATAGACGGCAGCCCCCCAGGCTCCCCAATCCCTGGTTAGAAGCATTCAAATTATACTCACCCCCAAGAGTAGGGCATAACACAAGGGCTTGAATACCTGAATGTAGGAAAAATTGGGGACCATAGTAAATTTGTCCACGACAAACCATATGAAGTTTGTCCAAACCGTATGAAGTTTGTCTACGACACACTTCATGTGATTCTGACATTGACCTAGATTCAGGTTTGAAAACACTGATGCAGAGACTTCAGGACACATGCATACAAAAGAGCTAGGGTGAAAATTAGAGAACAGATTAAAAGACTTTGCAAAAGAAATATCCATAGAGCATGTGATTGTTTGTACTGTGGTGTTGGTGAGGAGAGTGCTTGATTTTCAAGCTTTGAACTTGGTGATAGAGTATATTAATACCAGTAACCAAAATGAAAGTGAAGTTGCTCAGTTCTGTCTGACTCTTTGCAACTCCATGGACTATACAGACCATGGAATTCTCCAGGCCAGAATATGGGAGTGGGTAGCCTTTCCCTTCTCCAGGGGATCTTCCCAAACCAGGGATCGAACCCAGGTCTCCCACATTGCAGGCGGATTCTTTACCAGCTAAGCCACCAGGGAAGCCCAGGAATATTGGGGTGGGTAGCCTATCCCTTCTCCAGCCATTCTTCCTGACCCAGTAATTGAACCAGGGTTTCCAGTTTTGCAAGCAGATTCTTTACCAGCTGAGCTACCAACGAAGCCCCAGTAACCAAAATAAGAAGTCAAAAAAAAAAAAAAAAAAAAAAAGAAATCTGTTTTAAAAGAATGATAATGTTGCAGTTGATTTGCCCATGGGATGTATTATTAACCTGAAAACTATTCACAGTTTTGAAATATCAGTTCAGTTCAGTTCAGTCGCTCAGTTGTGTCCGACTCTTTGCAACCCCATGAATCACAGCATGCCAGGCCTCCCTGTCCATCACGAACTCCCGGAGTTCACTCAAACTCACTTTGAAATATGCACCCACCCCCCCCCCCTGCCCCGCAAAAAAAGTGAGTGGCATGTCTTTTCAATGATACACAGTAGCATTCTTTACCGGGTCTACCAAAGGTTTGTTTTGTTATCCAGGAGAATGTTCTTTGTTCAACTCACTGTTTATAAGTGATTAAAGTCTCCAGACTTAGGCTATACTTTGACTTGTAAATTATTGTCCAATAGAGTTGTTAATAATTTCTTTCCAGTACAAAAGATAACCCAAAGTTTGTGGTTTACTTCTCTGTAGGACATTAACACTTTTATAATGAAATATAGCAATTACATGTTAATATTCCTCATCAATTGACTATAAATAACTAGATCTTCAAATGTTCTCTGAACCAACCTTACCATTTCACTGTCATTATCTAATAAGCTGAATAAAATATTTGAACTATTTATATTTGTGAGTCATTTTTAAATTTAATTTTGTCTTTTGAAAATTATCCTTTAGTGATTGTGTAGGTATCACCAAGATGTCCAAGTGAACTCACTTAATAGAGTGAATTACACTGAACTTACCAAGAGATCTCTCTCAGTCTCTCTCTCTCTCTCTCTTTTCTATCTTCCTCCTTCTGAAATTATTTTAAATGGCAATAAAATTTTACCTTTGCTGACTCTCTGATTCTCTAGGTTTTATTTGTACTAACTTCTTTCTTTGTTTTTGTTTCCAGACATAGACATTTTTTCTAGTTTGCACATAGCAAATGTCACTACTCAGTAATGACAGTATAGCAGGAAAACAGTTTTATAATGTGACCATTCAATGATTTCTACCAAGATGGCAGGAATATAATCTCTGTTGCATGATAAAGACAGGGAATTCATTTTCTTATTACTTTATGATTATTTATCTATTTGTGCACACAAATTACTTATGGAATCATTTGGTACCTACTAGAAAGGCGGTCTGGAGTAAAGGATTTCTGTGTTTCTGTGTTCACTCTACCCAGAGTTGAGGCTGTAGAACTGGAACTGTTGTGTGCCTGTGCGTCCAAAACGGAGAAAAAAGCCTTTATCTTTGGAATGAGTCCTACTTCTACTTCCGTTAGGGAGTAACTAATTAGATTTTGAAGTTCCTCTAGTTAAAGGAGCCCTGTTATAATTGGTTTATAGAAACTAATAAGACTAATAATATAAATCTCATACCACTCCTATGTTTGCAGAATAAAGAAGCTGAAACTTTCATATTATCATTTGTTAGACTTTTAAGGAAATTTTTCCTTTTCACTGATAGCTAAGAAACATGTTTATATAAGAATCTAAGGTCATGCAGTCAAGGTAAATACTGAGATAAATTGAATTATTTAAATACATTTGGTTTACAAACACAGCTCTGGCTTTTCTCTGACGTAATTATCAGATTTGTGTTTGTTTTGATACTAATTGATGTTAGTTCATCTGGGCTTCCTAGATTTCTTATACTGTTTTGTTGTTGTTTAGTAGCTAAGTTGTGTTCAAGTCTTTTGCAACCCATGGACTATAGCCTGCCAGGCTCCTTCGTCCATGGGATTTCCCAGGCAAGAATACTGGAGTGGGCTGCCATTTCCTTCTCCATGGTATCTTCCCAACCCAGGGATGGAACCTGCCTCTCCTGAACTGCAGGCAATTTATTTATCAGTGAGGCACCCTGGGGAAGCCTGCTATACTGTTTTACCCATTAGATAAGCTAACACAATGTTAATGATTATGAATAATGTAAAATTGTCTTGATTTAAATTATATTAGTCTGATAAATTGCTTTATATGAGCAGTAATCATGTTTCTAATGTGTCAGCTTAAAACACCATATTGAAGATACTTAGTTAACTTTACAACCCTGATGTAAGATTAAATCTACTTAATAAATTATTTTTGGATCCCTGGATACTGGATTCTTATTTTTCTTTACTGAAGAAAGAATACTGTAAGGCATAGTATTTTTAATTTCAATTTTTAAAAATTCTTTTTGTTGTGGTTGTAAATCATACTGTTTTCTTATCATTTCTGATAGCTTATTATTATTGCATAGAAAACAAAGATTTCTGTATATTAATCTTATATTCTGCAACATTACCATATCCATTTACTATTTCCAGTTGTTTGTATGTTTGTGTGTGTGCACGCACACACGTGTGTGGCAGTTTTACCTCTTCCTTTTCAATTAGGCATAGTTTTTCAGATATGTCACTTTGATCTTTAGTTATTAGAGTGGCTACACTTTGAAGTCTTGCTAATTAATGTGTACTGTTTTTTTGTCACTTTCAGAGAGATAAAAGTGATGTGTGTACTCTAGGGGATGAGCTTTGCTTGCCTGCTGAGCTTCTTGTGTATTTATATACTTATGTAATTATATACTTTCTAGTTAAATAGAAGATAGTTAATTTGGTTAAATGCTATGGCTCTTATTGGTATTTGAGCCTATGGAAGGAATATATATGTGTGTGAAGTATGAGTCTTTCTGTTGTTTTCACAGAAAGAAAAAGTTTGTTCTAAAGTGAAGTATGAGATTGTCCCCAAATATAAAACAATTAGTAAAGAGCAAAACTTGTTTTGTACAGCTAGCTGAATAAAGTTTGAGAGAAGTACAATTTGTTTTATCTGGTTTATATTATTTAAGATATGAAGGAAGTAAGCATTTTAAATTATTGGCAAATTTCACTCAGGTTGAGAGTTTATTCAGAAAGTATTTTAAGGGGCTTACAATTTTTTTTAAATTTTCAAACCGTGTATTAATACATCTAGAACACGGTTTTCTCGTAGGATAGCTTTGTATAGAGCACTCATCTTCCCTTTAACAAGGTATAGTAAACCATTTGTTTGCTTGTTTTACCTTCTGTTCTATCTGCCCAGATTGCATATAATCTGTAATCATTTTCTGTGCCTGGGATTGACCACATCAAGCCTGTGATTTTATTAAAAATACTACAGAAAATAAAAAAGACTTATTCATTCATTTTATAAAAGAAGGGATATGAAAACAATTAAGTTTTTTATGCTTCATACTTCTTAACTAGCTCCAAGAATATTTGTAACATTTTCAAGGGTAGAGTTGTTCAAGAGAAGATTAGCTGTACAGTAAAATGTTCCTAATATAAACCTTTCAGAGACTACAGATGGATTGGAGGATTTAGGAGGTGTTTTAACACCTTTACTGATGATAATGTGTGTTTAAGCTCAGGGGACACATAAAATAAATTATTCTAGAAGAATTATATGTTATATGCAATAGCAGAGCTTACTCTCTGTCATCCCAATATTCTTGATATGGCAAAAATAAATTATGGTCATTCTGTTTCACCTGCAACTATAGAATTTACTCTGAGGCTCAGATAACAACTTTTGTCTTAAGTCAGAAACTGGACTGTAACAGATATTCAAAAACTGTTATGTCAGAGAATGAGGTCTTGCATACAGATTCCCAAGCTGACTCACCTAGTGTGTCTTTGAGATTGTGCTAGGGTACTGAGTCAATATTTTCAGGGCTCTTTTTAGTCCAGAAAGCAGATGGCTTCATGAAAGCAGAGGAATTACACAAGAACCCCAGTGGATCAAAAATTAATTGCATAGGACTAAAAATACTGAAAAAAGATATTTTATTTTTATTATTTGTCTGGAATTTTGTTTGTATTATGTTTAATGCTTTTGTCTTCTAAGGAATATATGTGAAGGCCTTATTTATTTCTTCTTAAGCTATCTCTAGCCTTCAGTTTAGAACTCTATGCATTTATAAACTGAATTTTAAGCTCTGCATTTGTAAAATGAAATATATTTTTAAATGGCATCTGATTTTCACTGACTCTGCAGAATTCAGAAACAAATATTTTGACTGAGTCTTCTTATATACCAAAGCAATGTATTGATAGCTACTTGCATAGGTTTGATAATAATCTGCTCTATATTTTCCCAAGACACAATTGGACAGTTGATTATGCAATGAAGGTCATTATACACAATAAAATATTTGAGGCTGATTTTCATTTATTCAGGTATGACAAGCCCACCACAAAGAAATAATGATTGTACTTCATTTATAAAGCCACTCGCTACCTACAAAACATACTGAGAAATACTATATGCAAGACCTTAAGAATGACACAACTCTTAGAATTAAAGTTAGCACAAAGTAAAACATTTTCAGCTCCTAACCCCAAAACATCTAGCCTTACCTAGCCCTAATCTCTGGCCATGAATGAGGAGAGGGAATCATTAATGTTTTAGAAGGAAAAGAAAAATAAATCGACTCAGTGTTTGCCTGATATGGATAATAACCCATTGCAGCTTTACAATTACCTGCAATATCTTTGTAGGAATAAATGTCTATTGAGAGTCCCTTGGACTGCAAAGAGATCCAACCAGTCCATTCTGAAGGAGATCAGCCCTGGGATTTCTTTGGAAGGAATGATGCTAAAGCTGAAACTCCAGTACTTTGGCCACCTCATGCGAAGAGTTGACTCAGTGGAAAAGACTCTGATGCTGGGAGGGATTGGGGGCAGGAGGAGAAGGGGACGACAGAGGATGAGATGGCTGGATGGCATCACTGACTCGATGGACATGAGTCTGGGTGAATTCCGGGAGTTGGTGATGGACAGGGAGGCCTGGCGTGCTGCGATTCATGGGGTCGCAAAGAGTCAGACACGACTGAGTGACTGATCTGATCTGATCTGAAGAATAAAATAAGGTAGCTCAGTGGTTTAAAAAAATATATATATGCATGCTAAGAAGTAGATGCAGGTTTGATTCTTGGGTCAGGCAGGTCCCCTGGAGAAGAAAATGGCAACCCATTCCAGTATTCTTGCCTGGGAAATCCCATGGTTAGAGGAATCTGGTGGGCAGTCCCTGGGGTTGCAAAAGAGTTGGATATGGCTTAGTGACTAAAAAACAACGAAGAAAAGAGTAGTTTTAAGAAAGGATGTGTTGAGAGAAAAGATGTAATGCAAGAGAGTATAGGATCAGGCAAAGGTATTTAACTGAGAACTGACATGTAGTGGAAGAAGGCAAGAGGCCTATTTGATAGTGAATACTAATATGTGCTGAAACACTGCTCTGAGCCAGATGTAACACTGCAGTGCCAGACACGGTGTATATTTCCCCATCTATTAATCTTTGCAAGAGCTTTACAGGTTCAGTTCAGTTCAGTTCAGTCGCTCAGTTGTGTCTGACTCTTTGCGACCCCATGAATCGCAGCATGCCAGGCCTCCCTGTCCATCACCAACTCCCGGAGTTCACTCAGACTCACGTCCATCGAGTCAGTGATGCCATCCAGCCATCTCATCCTCTGTCGTCCCCTTCTCCTCCTGCCCCCAATCCCTCCCAGCATCAGAGTCTTTTCTGATGAGTCAGCTCTTCGCATGAGGTGGCCAAAGTACTGGAGTTTCAGCTTTAGCATCATTCCTTCCAAAGAAATCCCAGGGCTGATCTCCTTCAGAATGGACTGGTTGGATCTCCTTGCAGTCCAAGGGACTCTCAAGAGTCTTCTCCAACACCACAGTTCAAAAGCATCAATTCTTTGGTGCTCAGCCTTCTTCACAGTCAAACTCTCACATCCATACATGTTGGGTATTATTAACTCTATTTTCCAAAGGAAGCCCAGGGAACTTGCCCAAGCAGGTTGCCCCCAACTGGATGAATGGTAAATGGCATAACAAGTGTTTGAATCCAAGTAGGCTAACCCCCGGAGAAGGCAATGGCACCCCACTCCAGTACTCTTGCCTGGAAAATCCCATGGACGGAGGAGCCTGGAGGGCTGGAGTCCATGGGGTCACTGAGGGTCAGACACGACTGAGCGACTTCACTTTCACTTTTCACTTTCATGCATTGGAGAAAGAAAGGGCAACCAACTCCAGTGTTCTTGCCTGGAGAATCCCAGGGACAGGGGAGCCTGGTGGGCTGCCATCTATGGGGTCGCACAGAGTTGGACACAACTGAAGTGACTTAGCAGCAGCAGCAGTAGGCTAACCCCAGTGTTTCCCAGGTGGATGTAGTAGTAAAGAACCCACCTACCAAAGCAGGAGACCCAAGAGATGAAGGTTAGATCCCTGGGTCAGGAAGATCCCCTGAAGGAGGGCGTGGCAACCCACTCCAGTATTCTTGCCTGGAGCATTTCATGAATGAAGGACCCTGGTGGGCTACAGTCCACAGGGCTGCAAAAGTCAGACATGACTGAAGCGACTTAGCGTGTGCGCAGGTGCTCACACACACACACACACACATGCACAGGCTAACTGCAACCCTTTAATATTTAACCACTAGGTTACAGCTGCTTCTGCATTAAATTGTATGAGTGATTATTCATGCAAGGCACAAGCAGAGATTAACTTTGGAAATAAGAACTTGTGTGAAGACCAGAATCAAAGGAGGAATGGAAGGATTTGCATCCCTGGGTCAGAGAGAGATGAACTTTCCTTAGCAATACAGGAAAACCTACTTTCTCATTAGTTAAGGAATATCTACTCTTCTCGCTGTGGAGAAGGATAACTTGTGTTTGAAAGAGAAGGTGAAGAAGGAGGGTGACTCCTGCCCAGAATTCTATGAGAAGTGAGATCTACCTGGGCAAGATAGTGATGAAGCAAGGGGTAGGAAATGAAAAGAGATGGAGAAGATAGTTTCAAATAATTTGTATAATGATAAGTTAACTAATTAACAGGAAGGAAAATTGAAAGACTACCTTTTTATATCTCTTCTATATGTGCAAATGTACAAGATACATTTAGTGTCATCTGTGTAAGGGGTACTCTGCTAAATGGAGATGATACAATGGTAGTTAAATCAGACCCAGAGCTGTCTTCTGAGTCTCAAAGACTAGTTAGGGAGAGAGGTGTTCATCAGGTAGTAAAATAATCACATAGAAATATACAATTCAAAGTATTATACAAGTGCTGAGGAGACAAAGAGAATAAACAGATCTCTAATAAGCAAAATTGACCTGTTTAGCATGGTGAGGGACTGTTTCTCTAAGGAAGTGAGTCTCTGACTTCTAATTAGAAAGTAAATTAAGCAGAGATATGTCTCCCTGGGAATTTGCCCTGGATAATATTTTGTCAGTTAGTTCAGTCACTCAGTTGTGTATGATTCTTTGTGACCCCATAGACTGTAACACAACAGGCTTCCCTGTCCGTCACTGGCTACCAAAGCTAGTACAAACTCATGTCCATTGAATCGGTGATGCCATCCAACCATCTCATCCTCTGTCATCCCCTTCTCATCCTGTCTTCAATCTTTCCCAGCATCAGGGTCTTTTCCAATGAGTCAGTTCTTTACATCAGGTGGCCAAAGTATTGGAGCTTCAGCTTCAGCATCAGTCCTTCCAATGAA
The DNA here is from genome assembly GCF_027580195.1 of Bos mutus. Classification (NCBI taxonomy): domain Eukaryota; kingdom Metazoa; phylum Chordata; class Mammalia; order Artiodactyla; family Bovidae; genus Bos; species Bos mutus. The sequence continues at coordinate 70,266,152 of NC_091633.1, forward strand.
TATTTAGGATTGCTTTCTTCGAGAATTGAGTGGTTCAATCTCCTTTCAGTCCAAGGGACTCTCAAGAGTCCTTTCCAACACCACAGTTCAAAAGCATCAATTCTTTGGCACTCAGCTTTCTTTATAGTCCAACTTTCACACCCATACATGACTACTGGAAAAACGGTAGCTTTGACTCAGTTACTCAGTCAGTTCAGTCGCTCAGTCATGTCTCACTCTTTGCGACCCCATGAACTGCGGCACACCAGGCCTCCCTGTCCCTCACCAAATCTGGGAGTTTACCCAAACTCATGTCCATTGAGTCGGTGATGCCATCCAACCTTCTCATCCTCTGTTGTCCCCTTCTCCTCCCGCCTTCAATCTTTCTCAGCATCAGGGTATTTTCAAATGAGTGAGTTCTTCTCATGAGGTGGCCAAAGTATTGGACTTTCAGCTTCAGCATCAGTCCTTCCAATGAATATTCAGGACTGGTTTCCTTTAGGATGGACTGATTGAATCTCCTTGCAGTCCAAGGGACTCTCAAGAGTCTTCTCCAACACCACAGTTCAAAAGCATTAATTTTTCGGTGCTCAGTTTTACTTATAGTCCAACTCTCACATCCATACATGACTACTAGAAAACTGGATGGACTTTTGTCAGCAAAGTAATGTCTCTGCTTTTTAATATGCTGTCTAGGTTGGTCATAGCTTTTTTTCAAGGAGCAAGCATATTTTATTTTCATGGCTGCAGTTACCATCTCCAGTGATTTTGGAGCCCAAGAATATCACTCACTGTTTCCATTGTTTCCCTGTTTATTTGCCATGAAGTCATGGGACTGGATGTCATGATCTTCATTTTTTAAATGTTTAGTCTTAAGCCAGCTTTTTCATTCTCCTTTTTCACTTTCATCAATAGGCTCTTCAGTTCTTCTTTGCTTTCTGCCATAAGGGTGGTGTTATATGCATATCTGAAGTTATTGATATTTCTCCTGGCAATCTTGACTCTAGCTCATGCTTCATCCAGCCCAGCATTTCTCATGATGTACTCTGCATATAAGTTAAATAAGCAGGGTGACGTTAATCAGCCTTGATGTACTCCTTTCACAATTTGGAACCAGTCTGTTGTTCCATGTCCAGTTCTAACTGTTGCTTCTTGGCCGGCATACACATTTCTCAGGAGGCAGGTTTGGTGGTATGGTATTCCCATCTCTTGAAGAATTTTCCACAGTTCGTTTTGATCCACATAGTCAAAGGCTGTGGCATAGTCAATAAAGAAGTAGATGTTTTTCTGGAACTCTCTTGCTTTTTTGATGATCCAGCGAATGTTGGCAATTTGATCTCTGGGTCCTCTGCCTTTTCTAAATCCAGCTGGGACACCTGGAAGTTCTCAGTTCACTTACTGTTAAAGCCTCACTTGGAGAATTTTGAGCATTACTCTGCTAGTGTGTGATATGTGTGCAATTGTGTGGTAGTTTGAACATTCTTTGGCATTGCCTTTCTTTGGGATTGGAATGAAAACCGACCTTTTCCAGTCCAATGGCCACTGCTGAGTTTTCCATATGTGCTGAGATATTGAGTGCAACACTTTCACAGCATCATCTTTAAGGATTTGAAATAACTCAGCTGGAATTTCTTTACCTCCACCAGCTTTGTTCATAGTGATGCTTCCTAAGGCCCACTTGATTTCACATTCCAGGATGTTTGGTTCTAGGTAAGTGATCACATCATCGTGATTATCTGGGTCATTCAGATTTTTCTGTATAGCACTTCTGTGTATTCTTGCCACCTCTTCTTAATATCTTCTGCTTTTGTTAAGTCCATATTATTTCTGTCCTTTATTGTGCCCATCTTTGCATGAAATGTTCCCTTAGTATCTCTAATTTTCTTGAAGAGATCTCTAGTCTTTTCCATTCTATTGTTTTATTCTTTTTTTTTTTTTGCATTGATCACTGAGGAAGGCTTTATCATCTCTCCTTGCTATTCTTTGGAACTCTGCCTTCAGTTGGGTATATCTTTCCTTTTCTCCTTTGCCTTTCCCTTCTCTTCTTTTCTCAGCTATTTGTCAGGCTTCCTCAGACAACCACTTTTCCTTTTTACTTTTCTTTTTCTTTGGGATGGTCTTGATCTCTGACTCTTGTACAATGTCACAAACCCCCATCCATAGTTCTTCAGGCACTCTATCAGATCTAATCCCTTGAATCTATTTGTCACTTCTACTGTGTAATCATTAGGGATTTGATTCACGTCATACCTGCATGGTCTAATGGTTTTCCCTTTTTTTTCAATTTAAGTATGAATTTTTTTAATCCAGAAATAGTTTTATCTATGGAAACAAAATGTATTATTATATTAAATCTGTACAAAATATAGGAAGTGAAAAAGTTTCCAGCAATTTCTGAAGAACATAAAATGTCTGAATAATTCAGAAAAATTGTCTCTGTCACTCTTGCTTATTTATTTATTTCCCTCTTTATTTTTTGGCATATGAGGCATTGTCCTCCTAGAATCATGCTTGTCAAAAGTAGATGTTTATTCACATTATCTGGGGAGCTTGCCAATTGCAGAGTGCATCTGTTACTCCAAGAGTTTCTTTGGCTATGTCTTCTAGGATAGAATCTTGTAATGTGCACAATTATGAGGGACTTCAGACAATTTTGATGAAGGGAACCCTAGCACAGTAGTTTGACAAAAGTAACCCTAGTTCATATAATTGTATTCCACATTTGTATTTTCTCCACTATGCTTATCATTCTAGACAAAATCTTAGTATAATATCTAAGTTATGACATATATTACATTTAACTGAAGACAACATTCACATTTTTTTGTATACTTTCTGCATGACAGATAAACTTAATTATGTAATTGGTGTCTCCAAACCAATTTTTTTTATCAAATTTCAGTGTGCTAGCAAACCAAGAGCAAGAAGAATGACTCAGTTAAAAGCCTTACTATAGTTATTTTTATATTTCCACAAAACAGAAGAAATAAAAAAGATGCCAGAGGTCAAAATTACTGTAAAATTTTTAGATAATTTTTGCTGTTAGTTATTAATGTGATATAATAACTCAGTGACAGTAAAAAAAAAATGTAGACTAAATCCCAGGAAATGAAATTTTTATTCAAGTTGTGGTCTAGATGTTAAATGATTAAGTTGACTGTCTTGTTAATTATTTCCAAGAATTCAATGAAAGATTCTGAATATATCACCCATGATGATAATATGGTTTTCAGAAGGTTATTTTCAACAGAAAATGGTATCCCAGTGCTGGATAAAGCCAAGAATGTCTCTGTCTAGGTTTACACTGGATTATTTCCCCCTTGAAACACTTCCTTGATTCTTACTCCCTCCACACATACAACACTCATAAGCACAAACTGAACATTCCTTCTTTGTGATCTCAGATTGAAATTGAGCAGGACCCTGTGAAAACCTGGGCACAAAAGTCTTTCTGTGTCCCTTATTTCTTGATTATAAGGAATAGGCTTCATTCAGCCTCCATGACCTTCCCTGAGTTCCAAAGGGCAGGTTCAAACAGTTGCTAATCAGGGAAGGGAAGGAATGCAGAGACAAGGGAAGAAAAGTCAAGAAACAATAGTGCAGTTTTGGGACCGGGTCCTGGTTCCCACTCAAGGGATACACATAAAAATATCTCTGAGCTGTTCTGCAGGTACTGACACCTCTAACAAGTGGAGGAAGTTAACTGTATGCTGCCCACCAGCAAGTAGACGCCAGGTAGGCTGGAACCAGAAAGTTGATGATGTTGACCGCCTCTTTCCTCACCACCAACCAATCAGAAGAATGTTCACATGCTGATTACACCTTCTTTGAACCATTACTATAAAACTCCTCACTAGTCCCCAAGTTGGGACACATGGTTTTGAGACATTAGGCCACTGTGACCACTCTTTGCCCTGCAAAGCAAAACAATTTTTCTTTCTGCTTCATCCAAAACTCTGTCTCTGAGATTTAATTCAGCATCAGTGTATAGAGGCCAGATTCAGCATCAAGGCCTATTTTGTCAGAGTCTACCTGAAAATCTCAATCTGCTTATGGTATTTTATTAAAAATCTGCATACTTGGACTGGAGATAATCATCTGTGTCATTCACGTTGCATGGACATCACCTGGCACAGTATCTGTAACAAGTTACAGACAGTAAAGATTTGTTGGTAGGAGTTGTGAGTAATAAAATATTAATATAGATTTTATAAGATTCTTTTTTACTACAAAGAGTAGTGGATCCTGAATTTAATTCTGCTTGCATTATTCATTTCATGTTTTGAGATTTTTACTTTGAATAAGCCATTTTACCATCTCCAAAATGACATGTGAAAACTATATATAAATCTTTGAGTTCTCATCTCTCAAAATAAACCAATAGTAACTTAGTACAAGACCTTTGATTTTACTTGAACTTTTTTGAGAAAATTTTAAGATTAAATTTGTTTTGAGTGTATGATTCAAAAAATACATATCAAATTATGTCTCTATATGCTACAAGGATAAACACTTATTAAAATAAAATTGATCTTTCTAAAAGGGTGCATGTTTCCTCTTTAGCCATGAGCCTCCTGTGCATGTTTCAGATAATCCAATAAAAATTTGCATTGATTAAATTCTGAATTCCATATAAAAATGTCCCTTCCTTTCTTCTATGTTAAAATTTGAACTGTGAATCATTTGCATTTAAATATCCTTCTAGATTTGGCCCTTTACCGGTTTCAACATCCATTTGAATGATAACCAAGAGATAAAAATCTCAGCAAAATGTTGCATATGTTGCTTACAATCCTGTTTAATTACTTTGAATCTGTAATTAAAAATTCAAAACAAAAATAAAAACCCAGAATCCATAGAATACAAATCATAGCAAATGATACTTATGCCCACTTTAGGATTTAGCATACATTTCACTTTGAATGACTAGCTGCTCTTCTTGAATGAGGCACCTGGCTACATAATACGCTGCACATATAAAGACTGAAAGAGAATCCAGACTGTCAGCTTTGTGAAATTCACTCTTTGGACCATTTCTTGCTCACTCACATTTATTGGCCCTTTTGTTCCAAATGAACTAAGTTTGTAATGAGGTAGAAGGAAGTAGAACAAGATCATCTTTTTACAGAACAAATTGATTAGACTGATTGGTTAAAAGATAGACTAATTTAAAAGTTATTACCCTTGTGGCTCTATTTACATAAACTAACCTCTTTTCCTATGTCTACTTGAAACAACATCCCTCGTTATCTGTTCAGACATGAACTTAACTCTCACTGCACCTTTCCAGATCCTATCAGAAATATATCTACAACCTATTGAGAATCAATAGTATAACCAAATGGTCATTAGGATAGCTAAGCTCCATAATTTTTACTATAGGAGACTGTTATTAAAACTTTAAAAATAATTCCTGTATAAAGGACTTATTAACCCCAAGAACAAATAAATAAATTTATTGAATATTTACATAAAGAAAGGCAGAGTCAGTTTCAAATATACTAAGCACTATACCTAAGTTAATTATTATAGTTAAGCTAATTCCATTATTAATATTTCCTAACTGGGGACTTGATAATAAGGTTTGCTTTTTCAGTCTGATAAGTTAAGTATATTACTTAATAAACACTAATAAGTTTCACTGAGCATTTTTCACTTGACTGGGTTTAGAGAATTCTTCTGCATGGGTTTCCTGCTCTTTCTCTTTCTGTCCTGTGCTCTTCCTCCTTTCCTTGGGATAGTGCCCCGATTTATGGAACTTCTTCCTCCTTCTGGAATCAGCTTCCTCATTCTAGCTGCACTACACTACTTCATTCTGTCTGTGATTTAAGTAGGATCGTATGATTTGAAGTTTATTTATCCCTCAGGAAATACTGACATTAAGATGAAAAAAGAAATTTAGCTTTTTTGACTTTTCCCAGGAATCAAAAGATATTTGTTCTTTTTGGTGCTTTTTTTAAAAAAAAAAAATTTAAATTAAAAAAATTCAGTTTCACTTGCACTGGTCACATTTCAAGAGCTCCATGTTCTTTTTACAATCACTATAAATTACTTTTATAATCAAAATAACAATGAAATTACTTATACCATAGAAGAAGCTTTTTTGCTCTCAAAATAAATTTACACTGAAGAAAATCCATATCATGATTTACTTTATCTAAAGAATATGGTAAATCACAAGTGATATTCTATCCTGACACTATCTAACTTTTTTTTAATGAAACCTTCTGGAAAATTCCTAATTCTAACTATCTAAAATACTTAATTGTTTAGTTATCCACCACATCCTTTACTTCAGAATCTCACTGAGAACATCTATTCAACCAGAAGTGGGAAAGAAAATTACTTACTTGGCAGTTAATGTTTGACTGCCTTCGTTTTAGATTTATGTGCACTGGGGAATGGTCTAAGGGTAGTGAAAATTTCAAGAGTCATGTTTTGGATATTTTAGGAGGTTTATCAAACATCACATACAAATATCAGAAGCCAGCATTGGAAGCCCAGTGGCCAGGCTGCAGACTATCCATTTATCTATCTCTCCCTATTTATTTTGGTCTGTACAGATCTGGGTGGGACATGTTTTAAAATTTTTTTAAATTAATTTTCTTCATTAAAATTGAGAAGATTTATAAAAATATGGATTTTAATTCTCTTAAAAAATCAGATCTGAATCTAGATTTTTTCAGGGCAGCTCAGTGGAGTCTAAGAAGCACTCTCCTCCTTCAGAAGAGGCACATGCTTTGTGTTTTTTGACATATGGTAGCCCCCAACATTCCCTCCTGTCCACCACAGGCTAGTCTGCTGGTATATTGATGTCATCAGCCCTAGTGACACAGGCATCTGAATTTGAGCCTGCTCCTTATTTGAAAAGTTATCAGCACATATTCTGGTTAGATGTGAAATTGCCCAAGAAGTAGCTGATTTGACACAACAGAGATCAGGCAGTAACAATCCTGTAGTATCTCAATTGGAGAAGGCAATGGCACCCCACTCCAGTACTCTTGCCTGGAAAATCCCGTGAATGGAGGAGCCTGGTAGGCTGCAGTCCATGGGGTCGCTAGGAGTCGGACAGGACTGAGCATCTTCACTTTCACTTTCATGCATTGGAGAAGGAAATGGCAACCCACTCCAGTGTTCTTGCCTGGAGAATCCCAGGGATGGGGGTGCCTGGTGGGCTGCTGTCTCTGGGGTCGCACAGAGTCAGACACGACTGAAGAGACTTAGCAGCAGCAGTATCTCAATTTGTATTAATCAGTATATTTCCACTACTTGCTATCAGTTTCTCGATGGGGTATATTGGCATTATCAGAGTGGTTCATTGATCAGTTTCTCATGCAACTCTGTACTTTATTGGAAAACATTAATCAAAAATGTTGTACAGTCTCATTAGGATCACTGACTAGATGCCTGTGGAACTATGTGAATCTTCTAAGACACATACGTGTCTATAAGATGATGAGACAAATATTTATATACACTTGCTAAGATGTTTTGGAAAAACAGTTCTAAAAAGAAGCAAATTTCTTTTGTGCAATCTATGTCAGTGAAATCTGTTGAGTCCTCCAAAGTCATTACTTTTAAGGACAATATTCATCTGTTTTCCTGTATATTTGCTTTCTTAATTGTTGTTTTAAGTCTCTCTTAACTCTTCTAAAGTTACAGCTCCTTGGCATGCAGTTCATTCTTCACTAGTGCAAATATATTAAGCATGGAACCTACTGCAGAAAATACATTTACAAAGAATATTTTTTCAAGGTAAAAAATGTACAAAAATGTTTTTAAGTGGAACTGTGTAGAACATTTGGATATTTCCAGTTCTATGTGTTTTTTGTTTCTTGGTAATAGAAAAGCCTAAGCTGCTTTGCTTTATCAATAATTTCTGTGATAATTTATCAATAAATTATGCTTTTTAGGCATAATTTACATTAGCCAGAAGATTAATTTCAGATTAGACTGAATAAAACTGCCTTACACATGCAACACTACCAAGATGCATGCAAGTCCTCACAGTTTGAAATCCCAATGCTCTTGAGAAAAAGACTTAACTAATATTTTGGAGAGTATTTTTTAGTAGTGTAATCTTTTTTATACTTCGGAGAAATTTCAAGTGAAGCAGAATAACCATTCTCATTTCAGATATTAAGAGACTGTTGCATAGAAGTTTCAGGCTAGTTCCAACTGCTCTGCTGCTACCCCTAAAAGTGAACAAGGGGAAAAGAGATTGGCTGAAAACCGCGAGAAGGAACGGTTCTGAATTAAGAGTTTCTGGGAGGAACCATCTTTGTTGACTGACTCCACAATTCTGTTTTACTCTGAGGCTCTAACTCAGTCTGGCGGACAGCCTTTTAGCAGAGGGCATTGCTGGGAGCAGACCGGTGAGAGGATTCTGGAGGCTCGCGCGCACTCTGGCATGTGCCTTAGGTCAAGACCAGAGAGGGTAGGATTTAGAAATCAGCTAACCCGAGAGATCAAGATTTAGGACTTTTCGTGACCCGTTTTCCTCTTCCTATTCTAGCTTTTGCCCTGAGCAGAAGCGCACCGGGCTACCTGGGCTGCCGGCTTTTGAATCTGAAAGAGCACTACCCAACTTGTAAACAGTCAACAGACACCTGTTCAGGAAATTGCCGATTCCGGGCAACGAGAATCTTAATTCGCTTTGCCTTCGCGTGGAGCTCAGCGATCTCCCAGAGTTACACCAAAGCCCTGCACTCCAGCCCTGGCAGAGGGTTGGTCCTCCACGCGCAATTGTGAAGTGCTTTTCCGCGGTTCTGCACGGGGTCCAGCTCCCCACCTCTGCTCCCCCTGGCAAAAGGGAGAGCGACTCCTGCTTGGAGTTGTGGGATTTTCCCAGCTCTGCCAATTCGCCGGGTTTCTGCCTCCCGGGTCCGCCTCGAGTCAGCGCCAGGAGTCCTCGCGTCCGCGGCTGGGCCTGTCTGCGCTGCCTTCGCCCTCATCCTGGCTGCTTCCCGGCGGCTGTGGGGAGCCGGCCGGAGTCCGGGGTTCTCTCCGCGCCCTGCCATCTCTCTGGGAACTGAGAGCAGGGGAGGGGTCGATAGAAGAGGAAGGAGGTAGGAGTGGTGGGAACGCTCGGATAGCAAACTTGGGGTGGCTACTGGGGTCAGTGGTGGTCAGAGGGAGGAGGCTGCAGGCGGCGGTGGGGGCCCTCTGCGCGCGTTGCCCCCTCCGGGAGGAGACACTGGGACTCTCCCCGGCCCCATCGCACTGAGATTCCCGTCCAGCATTCTCCACTGCGGAACCCTTGTCCCCTGCTTTCGCCCCTGCTTCTTTTTCTTCGAGGGAGGGGTTCCGCTCCCACCTCCTGAGCCTCGCCTCCCCACCCGCGCTTCGCGCCACGCTGTGCCGGGCGGTGCGGGGCTCGCGCGCTGGGCCGCGGAGGTGGACGGCGGATCTCAGCTGCGCCAGCCTCTCTGCGGCTGCGACTGCCTGGCGCACGCGGAGCTCTCCTGCTCTTCCCGACGCGCGGCTGCCCTGCACCGTCGGAGCGGACGGAACTGGGCCTGCCTTTGGGAATCGTCCAGTGCCCTCTCCGGGTCGGCGGGCAATCATCAGACTGACCGGCGGCAAGACGTCTGGCTTCCACCCCTCAACAGAAACGGTCAGTACGTGGTAAGTTTTAACTCTGACTCATCTGGGAATGAGAGCATCCCGTAAAAAAAGCTTTCGGGTCTTTTGATGGGGGTGAGGAAGGTCCTCGTTAGTGTAGGGGCTTTTCTTCCACATTTAGGCCAAAGGTGGGCATTATGGGTGATACCAGGAATATTCCTTACCCACTGAAGAGTCTTGACTCTTCTAATTATCTTTCCAGAACAGCAGGTTGCTACTGTTCCTGCAGCTTTAAAAATTAAACATCTGTTTAGGTGGGAAGGTCATATTGCATTCTCCTAAACTGTTCAAGAATGGACACATTTATGCAAGCATTCACTGGTTCCCCACCGGAAGGGCTCACCCACTTGGTAGGATCATATGATGACAAAAAAAAAAAAAAAAATGAGGCAAAAGGAAAAGCTTTAAGGCTTTTGGTAATAGGGACACATCATATAAACTAAATGACATGAAATGCACAGGGTTGGTTCAAAGGTCAGAAGCTCAGATACATAGAAGAGATTCATTCTCAATCATCTTGGTTCAACTTTTCATGAACTTGGTTCATTCATTTTCAACTTTCTGCTTATCAGGCAAACAATCACGTCTTACATAGGGCTTTCTTGGATGTCCACAGCCCCTCTTTCCAGGACTAACAAGTGTAGGGTATGTGACATATTATGTGTGATTTTTCCCTGGGAAAAAAAACTCCTGGATGGTTTTATGACTGATAAGATGATAATGTTTTTATTAAGGCCAACCTGTGACAATAAGAATACTGTTAAAAAAAAAAAAAACCACAAATTTAAATATGGAGTCAAAGCATAAACTAGTTTCCCATTTAATAATTTGAAGGTTTTTGAATATCTGGGGGGGGGGCGGGGGGGGAGTCCTAAAGCCATTTTCCTGCTCTACAAAGAAATTGTTCTATAGCAGAATCTCAAAATTCATTCATTCAGGATAACTGTACCACTCACAGCTATCCTCAAATGTCTTGAACAATGTAAATGCCTCATTTTGACCTTACTTCAAGGAAGAAGTTTTTCCCCATTTCTATTCATCTTTTAATTTTTGTGCCTTTGTGAGTTTTTACTCTGGCAATTCCCTCTATGTACTCTCTTATCCTCTTCCACTTTTCCCGAACTGCAATCATAAAATGATGCATTATCTGAGTAACACTCGGACCTGGCTGAACACCAGTTATGTGCTTGAGAACAGCTATTAGAATCCATATGTGAATACCTTTGACATTAATAATCATTTCTGTAGAGAAGCTTTAAAGAAAGGAATAAAGAAAATGATAAAAGAAAAAGCAAAATAAATTAATTAATCAAGTATGCTTCTATTAACCTTCTATCTCAGACTTGCTCTCAATTTGCTGCAAACCTCAGACCTTCTGGAGTCTCATTTGTTCTGTTAATGGCTTGTACGGACTGACTAATTGTGCTCTGTAAAGTCTCTTTCTTACTCTAAGGAAAATGGAAGGGCCCATCAAATAAAATACTCCAAGATTTGAATAGTTTCCACTTTCTCTAATCACTAAAGAATGGAGGCAAGTGCAAAAGGGGGTGTGCTTTTTGGAGCATTCTGTTTGACATGCATGCAGAGAGAACTAGAATATATCAGTAAAGCAAATGCATGAGTATATGAAAATCTCTGTGATAAGCAACTATTAGGGGGTGTGTGTGTGTGTGTGTGTGCGTGCGTGTGAAGCCCTTGGAGAGAGAAAGTTTCCTTATGGTGTATACTGAGTACCAATTTTTAATATTCTAATCAGTAATTGTATCTTGGAACAACTTTCCTGTAGAGGTGGTTACTTGGTGGTTACATACAAGAAAATAAGCAGAGAGATGTCATGTCAGAGCAAAGGTCCTATGTAGGGAATTATCTTCAGTAAAGGAAAGGATCAAACTTGTTACTTTGTATTTTACTGATCTCATTTATTCAGTAAAACTGTGCTTTCCTTCAGCTCTATATTTGCTAAGGCTTAAACAATGGATGTAAACAGTCCAGAAACGGAAATGTGTCCTGAAAGAGATTGCTGTGGTGTGAAGGCTGAAGGTGTGTCATATGCTCCTTGCAGCCTTGGAAGTAAGCATAAGTTTTGGGGATAATTGAGCAGGGAGGGCAGAGAGGCATAGAAAGACCAACATGTTGCTGGAATTAGGAATAGTGCGGTATGACAGAAGGATCAGATATATCCTAAAATGTCAGGAGAGATGAAGACAGGTTTGAGTTCAAGGAAAGCTTTGGATGTCACACAGTGGAGTTGTGATTTTCTTCTGTGTGTTAGTGCCATCAACCTGTGCATGTAGCCCCTGTAGTGGCAGAGAAAATTAATGAAAGCACATATGCATGGACAGTTCAGCATATCGTGCAAAATAGAACCTATTCAAGAATGCAAAGAGAAGTAATTTAATGCCAAAAATTGGTTACACAAGTGATGGAAGCCAAGCAGAGGATGTTGAGGCCACACAGGGATAAGCAAGAGCAAAGAATCATCACTACCTCCAGCTAGAGGGACACGGGGAGAAATTGGTGTGACTGAAGCCAGGGACCATGTGCCTCCAACTGGAAACAAAGTCACTGCAGGCCATTCCTGTGGGACCCGGGTACTTTAGGGATCAAAGGACAGGTACTTTGAACCCCAGCCAAAATGAAACCAGTCCATTCGTGATATTCCTTGCACCTTTATGCTTTCCTTGTTTCATACTTGTTCATTTTTTAAATTGTAGATTCTTGTGCTAGCTGATGAAAATGGGCCCATTAGGTGCAGAGGCTGATGAGAACCAGACAGTGGAAGAAATGAAAGTGGATCAGTTCGGTCCAGGACACACCACTCTTCCAGGGGAGCTGGCCCCTGACTCTGAACCAGAGCTTATCGACAGCACCAAGCTGATTGAGGTACAGGTTGTCCTTATATTGGCCTACTGCTCCATCATCTTGCTTGGGGTGATTGGCAATTCCTTGGTGATCCATGTGGTGATCAAATTCAAGAGCATGCGTACAGTAACCAACTTCTTTATTGCCAATCTGGCTGTGGCGGATCTTCTAGTGAACACCCTGTGCTTGCCGTTTACACTTACCTACACCTTAATGGGGGAGTGGAAAATGGGTCCTGTCCTCTGCCACTTGGTGCCATATGCCCAGGGCCTGGCCGTACAAGTGTCCACCATCACCTTGACAGTGATTGCCCTGGACCGGCATCGTTGCATTGTCTACCACCTCGAGAGCAAGATTTCCAAGCAAATCAGTTTCTTGATTATTGGCTTGGCCTGGGGTGTCAGTGCCCTGCTAGCAAGCCCCCTGGCCATCTTCCGGGAGTATTCACTGATTGAGATTATTCCTGACTTTGAGATTGTGGCCTGTACTGAGAAGTGGCCTGGAGAGGAGAAGGGCATCTATGGTACTGTCTACAGTCTTTCCTCCTTACTAATCCTGTATGTTTTGCCTCTGGGCATCATCTCTTTTTCCTACACTCGTATCTGGAGTAAGCTTAAGAACCATGTCAGTCCTGGAGCTGCTCATGACCACTACCATCAGCGGAGGCAAAAAACCACCAAAATGCTGGTGTGTGTGGTGGTGGTGTTTGCGGTCAGCTGGTTGCCCCTTCATGCCTTCCAACTTGCTGTTGACATTGACAGCCACGTCTTGGACCTGAAGGAATACAAACTCATCTTCACTGTGTTCCACATCATTGCCATGTGCTCCACCTTTGCCAATCCCCTTCTCTACGGCTGGATGAACAGCAACTATAGAAAGGCTTTCCTCTCAGCGTTTCGCTGTGAGCAGAGGTTGGACGCCATTCATTCTGAGGTGTCTGTGACGTTCAAGGCTAAAAAGCACCTGCAAGTCACAAAGAATAATGGTCCCAACGATTCTTTCACAGAGACTACCAATGTCTAAGGCAACTGACATGTGAAAATCCATGGGTGAATTCTGACCAGAGCTGTAAACCTGGTTTAGGAGAGCATGCAGGTGCATCCTCATTTCCCATTTTAAGGAAGCCTTTGATTGGAAGCACATGCAGTATAATTCATGGAAAACTGGCAGAGTCTAATAAAAACATTCAAATTCAAAGACAAGGCAACATAACAGTTTGCTTATGGTTACTTGGATGTTAGGTTGAATCATGAGTAAAAGCAGAAAGAAATGGTTTTGACTGTTTCCAAGAGTGAAGGAAACATGAACAAGGAATTGATGTTAGCAGCATTGCCAAAAGATGTGGGTAAAAAAAGCTGACTTTCAAATCACATTAGAGAATAGGTTGGGGATGATGTATAATTCACTGTTCCCCCCTCATCTGATGGAAAGTCTACCAACCCCAATTTCCCTAGAAAGGCATAGATTCTTCTCTGTTGTATTTTGGCTTTTTGTTATTCTTCCTATGGACTAAAACTATCAGAGAACACTGCAGGTAAATGATACCAACTGTTTGGATGAATGCACATCTAACTAAAAGTTTCTTCAACTTAGAATTGAAGGCTGAAATTCTCAGAGAAATATAAACCTTCATTCAACTTCTCATTACAAGTTGTCTCTGCTTTATATAGTTACTATCTGGACAACGAATAAGGATGTAATGCAATATGTTTCAGTTCAGTTCAGTTCAATTCAGTCGCTCAGGCATGTCCGACTCTTTGCGACCCCATGAATCACAGCATGCCAGGCCTCCCTGTCCATCACCAACTCCTGGAGTTCACTCAGACTCACGTCCATCGAGTCAGTGATGCCATCCAGCCATCTCATCCTCTGTCGTTCCCTTCTCCTCCTGCCCCCAATCCCTCCCAGCATCAGAGTCTTTTCCAATGAGTCAACTCTTCGCATGAAGTGGCCAAAGTACTGGAGTTTCAGCTTTAGCATCATTCCTTCCAAAGAACACCCAGGGCTGATCTCCTTCAGAATGGACTGGTTGGATCTCCTTGCAGTCCAAGGGACTCTCAAGAGTCTTCTCCAACTCCACAGTTCAAAAGCATCAATTCTTCGGCACCCAGCCTTCTTCACAGTCCAACTCTCACATCCATACATGACCACAGGAAAAACCATTGCTAATTGTTATAACTTTTTGAACAAATTATTTCTGTATTGAAGCTGAGCTTGTCTTCACTGAGAATTAAATCAGATTAGGAAGTAGTTTTGTTGCATTTTTGTAACAGTTTGTGCTTATTTGTAAGCAGGTTTTGCACTGGTACATAGGTGTAATGTGTTTACTGCAGTGTTATTAGTTTTTTAAAAATTCATCTTCCATGGACCCATTCATGATTCATAAAACAATATAATTTCATTAAAATGGAACCTATCTGGTAAGAACTACTAAAAACATTACATGCATTCCACTTTGGAAATGTTCAATTTGGACCAATTTTAACATAAATTATCCTTCTTTTGAAATAATTAGCTATATTTTGGATGACTTAGGAATATATACATAATAAAATTTTACCTATAAACAGTGGAACATAGATGCTATAGTTCTTTTCCTTTAATGATTTTGTGAATGCAATTTTTATTTCAATATTATCCAACCAAAGATGTTAAAACTTTATTACGTTTGTAAAAAATAATAGAAATGTTAAAATAACTGAACTTTGGATGCTATTAATGAAGTTTCATCGTAAACATATGTTTATAAGTATGACTGAATTTACTTCATTAAAGTTTAAGTAAATTCAGCATGACTGTTGCATTTAATTATAAATATTAACTTAGTGAACAGGAGTGATGTATTTTATGGATACATTTAAAATTCATACTATATCTCTTAATTATTTTCGTGCTAGAAGTAAATGAATGATCTTGAATGAACTGTGCTTTTGAAATACTAAAAAAGAATGAAAACAGTGGAAGTTAAATTAAGTGTAAGACTGAATAGTTCAGTTCAGTTCGGTCACTCAGTCGTGTCCGACTCTTTGCGACCCCATGAATTGCAGCACGCCAGGCCTCCCTGTCCATCACCAACTCCCAGAGTTTACTCAAACTCATGTCCATCGAATCGGTCATGCCATCCAGCCATCTCATCCTCTGTCATCCCCTTCTCTTCCTGCCCCCAATCCCTCCCAGCATCAGAGTCTTTTCCAATGAGTCAGCTCTTCGCATGAGGTGGACAAAGTATTGTAGTTTCAGCTTTAGCATCGTTCCTTCCAAGAACACCCAGGACTGGTTGGATCCCCTTGCAGTCCAAGGGACTCTCAAGAGTCTTCTCCAACACCACAGTTCAAAAGCATCAATTCTTTGGCACTCAGCTTTCTTCACAGTCCAACTCTGACATCCATACATGACCACTGGAAAAACCATAGCCTTAACTAGACAGATCTTTGTTGGCAAAGTAATGTCTCTGCTTTTGAATATGCTATCTAGGTTGATCATAACTTTCCTTCCAAGGAGTAAGTGTCTTTTAATTTCATGGCTGCAATCACCATTTCAGGCTGCAGTGATTTTGGAGCCCCAAAAAATAAAGTCTGACACTGCTTCCACGGTTTCCCCATCTACTTCCCAACATGAAGTGATGGGACCAGATGCCGTGATCTTAGTTGACAAACAATTATATCTATAATATATAATTGAAGAATTCATTTTTTTCTTAGGCCTGACATAACTGTCCAAGAAGAAGCTTTTTGTCTTTTAAAAGGACATTATTTTGCATAAAATGCTAATAGATAATTGTGGTTAGGGGCTTTTTGTTTCCTCCTGGAGAATTATTTCACTCTAGAAAATGTGCGTGCTACTGTATCATCTGTTGTCATAGTAAATTATTAGAATCCAATTAATATATGTGATCCAGCTAATTAACTCATTAATGAAATGTCCTTTATGTAGTGGTTTTATCTGTTGAAATAAAAAGAATTTGGGAAATTAGAGAAACGTGTGTTATTTTATATCAGAGTTCCTGTCCAACATGAGATAGTCAGCCTTTGACACAGCTAAGAAAAGGGGAATCACGCTGCTCCTGCAAAGTTAGTCTGTTGTTCTCTACAGTCTGTACCTGAGCCTGAGTCAACAGATTCGCTCCTATGGCTGCACTTGGAGTCCATATTCTGACAAGGCCTGAGTATGCGTCTATTCTCAGACCAGAGCTTTTATCTGCTTGTCAAATCTGCACCTCTGTCATCCCACTGGACATGCCCACATGGTGTCTCACCAGTAATGCAAACCCAGCATGTCTAATTCACAACCTGATATGTTTGATTTCCACCTTACCCCACTTCCACTTTGTTTTCCTGTCATAGTCATGATACTGCTATCTACCTAGTTCCCAAAAATGTAAGCACTTTGGAGCCACTCTTGTCTCTTCTGTCTCTTTATCACACATATCCCATAAGTTCTCACCTTTTTGTTAATTCCTAGACATTTCTTGAATCAATTCACTTTTCTCCATCTCTATGCTCCCCACTGTAGTCAGGCTGTGATTATTTCCCCAGACCCTTATATCTCTCATTTGGTTTAATGTAGCAACTTCTTAATTTTTCTTTATATATCTCATTGTTTTCCCATCCAATCTAACTTTTACCCATAAAACAAGTGATTTTTCAAAAATTCAGATTTTATCAAATCACTTTTTTCCTCATCATTCTTGTGCCAAAATCTTTCTATGACTTGAAAACCTATATAAGATCTAGTTGTATCTAATATGTTCTACCCTTTGCAGATTCTTTTTCCAATCTTTGCTGCATGTGGAGCATATGAAGGCAAGGGACCAGCATTATTTTAATCCTCATGATATCACAGGTATTTGTAGTTCCTGGCACCAAGTTAGTCCTCAGTAAATATTCACCAAGAAAACTGAATTGATAAGTAAATATGAAAGCAGATTTGAAGATACATGCATAAGGATGCAAACGATAGTCTACACAATAGGAAAATCATCTTTATCATGCGACTTATAGAAAAGTAGGGTTTTAGCTATGTAGAAATAGCTAAAACCAATAAAGATGAATATTTGTTCAAGGCTGGTTTTATTTTTTTGGAAGGTCATTAAGGTTAGACATTTGTATAGGTAAAAAGAGCTCTATGAATAGACTACATTTATGGCTCACTCAGAATTATCTAAAACCTCATACAATGGAAGCATGTAGCAACCAGCGAAGTCTATTAATCATGATTCAGATAGCTAAGGTATTTCCAGAAAAAAAAAAAAAAAGTCATTTAGTACAGGAAACTAGAATCTTGCAAAATGATTGGAGGAATTGGAAAAATGAAGGTTAGGAAAAGCTTCCTCTGGCGTTGAGGAAACAAAGAGGTGCAAAATTGCAGGGAACTGCAGCTAACATCTGCAGCAGCAACGTGGACAATCCACAGGAAAAAGCACAGATTTATCTGTGAAAATGTTATTGCCTCCTCCTAAAGCCACCCTCTTTCTCATCTCTCCCATAGACTCAATTATGCCATTTGTTTCTCTTCTGCTTTTCGAAATTCATGTGAGTTATCTCTCATTTGTGAAATATAACTCAAGTCTTGGTGGCAGGGATTTGGAGAAACGTAGTTCTTAGGTTTCTAGCTCCTAAGATTTAGGGGAAAGTTTTGAATGGAGAATATGGTACTTAATTGCTGTCCAACAATCTGTCAATCTTAAGAACTGCCCAAATGGTGCAGTTTCTAGTTTCAACTACATTTTCTCCTTCTCTGTACCTCTGGGTTCTTCAAAGCTGCAGTGATGAAAGGTGACTATATCATTTTTTTTTTCTCTTATCCAGACCAATGTGTTATAAATACTCTTTAAAACTAGCCTATTAGTACAGGTGGACTGAAGAATAAAGTATAAGTAAAGACCACTTCTTTCCTCTAGGAATTGATCGGAAAGGAGGAAGAAAGAATTATACCAAGGCTCTGAAAGCAATAGGATGAGCAAAGGAAATGATGTTTCATGGAGAAAATACTCTTTAAAATTTTCAAGTTCACGAGATGATATATTGAATTATATCACAACAAAAGATAGAGTTTACTTTTCCTTAAGAAAACAAAGACCATAAGGAAACACAAAAATAGTAGAGAATGCGAACATCTTCATGATTATGTCTTATGGCATTAAACAAAGGTAGGAATTTCATTTAACAAAGGATTACTAAGGGTTGATTTTATAAAAGTTTTATAAAAGACATGTCTGTTAGATCATTGACCTTTTTCTGCCTTGGTACACTGGTCAGATATCCATAGACTTTACAAGTTTTCCTGGATATGGAAGACTATGTATTAAAACAATTTACATGTTATCTGTAACTCCAACTCTTTCTTGTTAATCTGTGAATGTATAAGTGAATGGAAATAAACAGAAATGACTAATCCTGAATCTAATCTTCTTTATACCAAGTTTCAACACTTTAACAAATTGCTTGCAAAACATATCTGACCAAGCTACAGGCATGAGTTGTCACATTAAAATTTAAAAGTGCTGCATTTTCTTCCAGATAAAAAGCAAGTGAATATTTTATACATTTGTTTTTGCCCTTGTCATAGGAAAGTAACATACATTGTAAAAATACAGGTATATGTATATGCACAGATACAAACATATTTAATTACAAACAAAATCACCTTGATGTACAATATCATTCAATATTGTACAGTGCCTACGAATAAACCACCCAACCGTCTAACAGTGGTTATTAACCTTTTTCTATATGACGTACTATTTCCAGTAGGGCTCTGCAGATGCATTTACCAGTGGGCTGTAGGTGGGACAGGGTGAGGAGAGTGGGGGAAATACACTCTGGAATGTGAACAAAATGATTTGAATATAAGATACTTTGCATATATTTGCATAAAAGTTTCTTAGAAAGTGTTATCAACCAGTTGACAATTGAAGATAACACACATGAAACTGGTGCCTATCATTTTGAAAATGTCATCTATTAGCATAGAATAAGCTACAAACAGCCTCTCAGGGCACATAGATTTATTGCACAATTGTTCCTGTTCTCTGATAGAAGCATAACAGAGTCTTGTTTTGAGAATGCAATTGAAGTGGAGAGAAAAGTGGACTCGACTAACATGTTTAGAGTCAGGACTAGTGAATGCACTGTGTATATTAAGTTGGAACCAAATACCACTGGTCAAAATAGATCTGCAATAATACTTTTCATTATTGTAGTATGATCTTTTCATACTTGATCATACTGAGGGATTCAACAACAGGATCTAGGGGAACAGAGATAATGTAATTTTAGATTCACTGAAGTAATAATGTGACACTGAAGGATTTCTTCCACCTTTCTGTTCCAGGAAAAATAATTTGCTGGAAGCAAAAGCTTCCTACTTACTACTACAAGGACAACCCTCATATAAATAGTTTTTGTCAAAGGCACAAAAAGCCTCACAAATGGACAGATACAGTATACTTAATAGCTTATGACTTCTAAAGCTCCACAGGAGATAAACAAATCTCGTTTATTTCCATGATAAGGGTTTTATATTTATTTTCTGGTTTTCAGTTTAAAAGTTTAAAATTAGATGTAGGCATTCCTTATCTAGAATGACTCTTGTGGAAATTGCTTATAACAGTTATTACATTCCAAGACAACATGAAGCAGATGATTATGGTCATGAGTATTTATTTCAATACAGATTTCAGCAGCTTTTTTTAGTGGATATAAATTATGCTAATGGAATTTTGGAATGATTGATATTATGATGTGGTGCTACTTTTATGCAAAAACATACTTGAGCATATAACTTGAGCAGTTTTGTTATTAGTGCTAATCACTTGTACTGATATATTATTCAGTATCTCTTACTAATTATACTTTGCCCACCAGCACATTCTTATAGGTATGACTGTGCAACAGAGTTATGTTGTCCTTGCAGAAAACTCAGAGCATTCAACAAATTAACAGCATTCCTTACAAGGCCTTCTGTTATTCCCAGATTTAAGTCTCTCTCATAAGTTTTCTCTTGTTCTCCTCCTCTCCAGTTCTGTTTTCCACTGACAGAGACTGGCTGGAAGAACAGGTGACATGAACAGGGTTCCAAGATTCAGGTAATATACTCCAAAATGCAAGGAAGACCAGTGGGTGAATCTGCATAAGGAAAGGCTTGAAGCTGGAGAATCCAGAACAGCCAAGTTCAAGGGAGCCATCTTAAAGAAGTCACGGAACTAAGTGTCACTATCTGGGTGGGGCCTGGACCAAAACCAGGAAGCAGAGACAGTGGGAAGAGAGGAAAACAGGCAGGAGCAAAGTAATAGCTGCCCCACTACGGATAGCAATGCTAAGTGAAGGGTCCTGGACCAAGGTGGAAAAACTTAGATAAGCATTTCCTTATGTCATGAGTTCATAGACACTCATGACAGCAACACTCACTCCTTTTAGTTAAAATTGTCTGCAAGCTCTCATAAGTCTCTAGAAGACAACATTTTAATTGAATTGTAGGTTTTTTTTTTTTTTTAATATCTGGGAGTTGATTCATTTAACACATAATAAGCTTATTGAGCCTTAAAACAGTAAATTCTTGTGATAATTACTTCCTGCTTTTCACCCTATTGGGAATGAGAGGTATAGGAGAGAGTGGTCTCTGTGGAGAGGGGAGAGACATGAAGGCAAAAGAGTAGATAAAGGGAAATGGGAAGAAGACCTCCCCAGTAGTTTCCTGTTTGCCTACATTGTGTAGATCAAATGGGTACAAACTTACTGGAAGATTCAGTGAATCTTGCTGCAACATTGTTGAACTTCCAGACAGCTCCAGCACTCAGTCAATCCCCTACCATTTTAAATTTTAATAAAGTAAAATTTATAGTTAAGTGCACAGATTTAGGTACGTAATCCCATGTGTTTTGACAAGAGTACACGTGTATGTGGGCTTCCCATGTGGCAGTAGTGGTAAAATATCTGACTGCCAATGCCAGAGCCATAGGAGACACAGGTTCAATGCATGGATCAGGAAGATCCACTGAAGGAGGGCATGGCAATCCACTCCAGTATTCTTGCCTGGAGAATGCCATGGACAGAGGAGCCTGGCATGTTGCAGTTCATAGGGCTGCAAAGAGTCAGACACAACTGAGACAACTTGGCATGCACTCAGGCACACACATGTGTGACCATTTACCGTGGTCAAAATAAAGATGATTCTCCAATACTGTGAGAACAACTGTAGTACCTAGAGCAATTTACAGATCCAATGCAACTTATCAAGTATCAATTGCATTTTTCACAGAACTAGAACAAAAACTTTACAATGTGTATGAAAACACAAAGACTGCAAATAGCCAAAGCAATCTTGAGAAAGAAAAACAGAGCTGGAGGAATCAATCTCCCTGACTTCAGATTATACTACAAAGCCACAGTAAACAAGACAGTACAGTACTGGCACAAGTATAGAAATATTTATCAATGGAACAAGATAAAAGCCCAGAGATAAACCCATAAATCTATAGGCAACTAATGTATGACAAAGGAAGCAAGAATATAAAATGGAGAAAAGATGGCCTCTTTAATAAGCGGTGCTGGGGAAATTGAACAATTACATGTAAAATAATGAAATCAGAACATTTCCTAACACCATACACAAAAATAAACTCAAAATGGATTAAAAGACCTAAATGTAAGGCCAGACATTATAAAACTCTTAGAGAAAAACATAAGTCATAGAAAGATCCTCTATGACCCATCTCCAGGAATAATGGAAATAAAAATAGAAAATGGGACCTAATTAAATTTAAAAGTTTTGGCATAGCAAAGGAATCTATAAACAAGAGGAAAAGACAACCCTCAGAATGGAAGAAAATAATTTCAAGCAAAGCAACTGACAAAGAATTAAGCTTGAAAATACACAAGCTGCTCATGCAGCTCAATATCAGAAAAGCAAACAACCCAATCAAAAAGTGGGCAGAAAACCTAAACAGACAGTTATCCAGAGCAGATATACAAATGGCCAACAAACACATGAAAAGATGTACAACACTGCTTGGTATTAGAAAATGGAAATCAAAACATTGTAGTCTGAGATATCATCTCACACAGGTGAGAATGGCCATCATCAAAAATTCTACAAATAGTAAATGCTGGAGAGGGTGTGGAGAAAAGGAAAGTCTCTTACACCATTGGTGGGAATGTAAATTGATACAGCCACTATGGAAAACAGTGTGGAGATTCCTTAAAAAACTAGGAATAAATCTACTATATGACCCAGTAATCCCACTATTGGGTATCTACCCTGAGAAAACCATAATTCAAAAAGAAACATATACCCCAATATTCATTGCGGGTCTATTTACAGTAGCTTAGACGTGGAAGAAACCTAGATGTCCATCAACAGATGAGTGGATAAAGTTGTGGTATAATATATATATATATATATATATATAATATAATAGTACTCAGCCATAAAAATGAACAAAATTAGGTCATCTATAGTGATGTTCGTGAACCTAGAGATGCTGTACAGAGTGAAGCAAGTTAGAAAAAACTAATATTGTATATTAATGTATACATGTGAAATCTAGAAAAATGGTACAGATGAGTCTATTTGCAGGGCAGGAATAGAGAAACAGACATAGAGAACAGAGTTTTGGACACAGAGGGGAAGGAAAAGTTTAGATGAATTGAGGCAGTAGCACTAACATGTATACACTACCATGTGTAAAGCAGATAGCTAGTGGGAAGCTTCTTTATAACCCAAGTAGCTCAGCTCAGTGCTCTGTGATGACCTAGAAGGGTGGGGTGGAGTAGGGGGTGGGAGGGAGGCTCAAGATGAAAGGGATATAGCTACATTTATAGCTGATTCATGTTGTTGTACAGCAGAAATTAACACAACATTGTAAAACAATTATACACCAAAAAAAAAAAAAAAAGACAAAGACAGTTCTCATCACTTCTTAAAGATCCTTCATGTTTATTTCCAGTCATTTCCGCCCTATCCCAATACAAGTCATAGGTCAATATTTTCTTTTCTTCAACATCATATACATGGAAACATAAACTATGTATTGTTTATATTTGTTTTGCAAAACTTTTACTTTTGTCAGATTGGAAAGATTTGTTAAGAAAAGAAACCACTCTTTACACACAAATAAACAATTTTAGTTTTGAATAGAGGATTATTTAACATAGTTTCAAATACAATCAATAAAAGAAAAGAGAAATAGAAACACTAGAGAAGAATAAGCACATACATCACCAAATTGGGCCAGCCAACATCCAAACATAAACAGCATGCTTGGAAGTTCCTAATGAACAGCTATCTGAAGGTCCCATTGGGAAAAAGTCCTTGGCAGGTTGTCCACTCCACAGGTGAGACTTCATATTGCAGTCTCACTGGGGTTCCCGCTGATAATCCTAGGCTGCAAACTGGTATCAATTTGCACACAAAAATGCAGCTCTGGTTTTACTTTAGTCTTTTTATTCATACTGCCTGTTTAATCTTGTGAGTCATAGGATTTTGTTAAAATCCAAGCAGTTGGCCAGACTTCCAGGAGCTCAAGAATTCCCACTCCCTTTCTCATCTAAAGTGCCACCTGACTAGCTATGCTTGTGGGCAGGCACGGATTCTGGGCAATATCCAGGCAGGTCAGAAGTAAAGTCAGAGGCCTGCTCTCCTGCTTCTGAAGCCTGAACAAGACTCCCTCCATTTTAATTTCCCTAACAATATCTAAGGCTTCCCTGATAGTTCAGTTGGTAAAGAATCTGGCTGCAATGCAGGAGACCCCAGTTCAACCCCTGGGTTGGGAAGATCCCCTGGAGAAGGGAAAGGCTACCCACTCCAGTATTCTGGCCTGGAAAATTCCATGGACAGTCCATGGGGTTGCAAATTGTCAGACACGACTGAACAACTTTCACTTTCAACAATATCTGCTTGGTTATGGAGTAGATATTAATTAATATATAATGAACTTTATATAAGAAATTTCCAAAGTAGATTTTTAAAGGGGTTTACACTCTCTCTTGAAACATATGAGAGATCTAGCTGTTCCATTTTTTTTGCAACATTGATTGTTGTCAGATATTTAGTTTTTTCCATTGTAATGGAAGTCTCATTGTTTCTTTTTATTTTGAATTGGAAGATAATTGCTCTACAATATCGTGTTAGTTTCTGCCATGCATCAACATGAATCAACCATGGGTATACATATGTCCCCTGCCTCTTAAACCTCCCTCCCACCTCCCTCCCCACCCCACCCTTCTAGGTTGTCACAGAACATCAGCTTTGTGCTCCCTGATTCCCACTGATTACCTATTAATATTTTACATATGTTAATGTATATGCTTCAGTGGTACTCTTTCAATTCATCCTTCCCTCTTCTTCCCCCACTGTGTCCACAAATCTGTGTTCTATGTCTGTCTTCTTTGCTAACCCCAATAGGTTCATCGGTACCGTCTTTCTAGATTCCATTTATATATGTAAATATATTTTTCTTTCTGACTTACTTCATTCTGAATAATAGGATCCAGGTTAATCCACCTTATTAGAACTGACTCAAATGCATTCCTCTTATGGCTGAGTAATATTCCATTTTATATATGTACCACAACTTCTTCATCCATCCACCTGTTTTTGGTCATCTAGATTGCTTTCACATCCTAGCTGTTGTAAATACAGCTGAAATGAACTTTGGAGGACATATGTTTATTTCAATTATGGTTTTCTCAGAGTACATGCCCAATAGTAAGATTCTTGGGTCATATGGTAGTTTTATTCCTAGTTTTTAAAGGAATCTCCACACTGTTCTCCATAGTGATTGTATCAATTTACATTCTCACCAACAGTGTAAGAGACTTCCCTTTCCTCCACACCCTCTCCAGCATTTATTGTTTGTAGATTTTTCAAAGATCGCCATTCTGATAAGTGTGAGGTGACATTTCATTGTATATTTGATTTTCATATCTCCAATATTTAGCGATCTTTTCATGTATTTATTAGCCATTTGTATGTCTTCTTTGAAGAAATGACTAAACCAGCCCTCTACCCACTTCTTGGTTGGGTTGTTTGGTCTTCTGGTATCAAGCTACATGAGCTGTTGTATATTTTGGAAATTATCCTTTTGTAAATTTTTTCATTTGCAATTATTTTCTCCCATTCTGAGGATTGTCTTTTCATCTTGTTTATAGATTCCTTTGATATGCAAAAGCTTTTAAGTTTAATTAGGTCCCACTTGCTTATTTTTATTTCCATTATTCTAGGAAGTGGGTCATGGAGGATCTTGTAATGTGCTGCCTATGGTAACCTCTAGGAGCTTTATAATTTCTGGCCTTACATTTAATTCTTTAATCCATTTTGAGTTTATGTTTGTGGTTGTATTAGTGATAAAGAACCTGCCTGCCAGTGCAGGAAACGTAAGAGATATGGGTTCAACCCCTGGATTGGGAAGATCCCCTGGAGGAGGGCATGGCAACCCACTGCAGTATTCTTGCCTGGAGAAGTCCATGGACAGAGGAGCCTGGCGGGAAACAGCTCATAGTGTCACGAAGAGTTGGACATGACTGAAGTGACTTAGCACATGGGCACACATATGGTGTTGGGAGGTGTTCTAGTTTCATTCTTTTACAAGTAGCTGTCCAGTTTTCCCAGCGCCACTTATTAAGGAGGCTCTATTTTCTCTACTGTATAATCTTGCCTCTTTTTTTCAAAGGTAAGTTGCCAATAGGTGTGTTGGTTTAATCTCTGAGCTTTCTATCTTGTTCCATTGCTCTATATTTCTGTTTTTGTGCCTGTGCCATACTGTCTTGATGACTGTAGCTTTGTAGCACTTCAGCTTTGTTTTTCTTTCTCAAGAAGGCTTTGACTATTCAGGGTCCTTTGTGTTTCCATACAAGTTGTGAGGTTTTTTTTGTCTAGTTCTGTGAAAAATACCATTGGTGGTTTGATAGGGATTGCGTTGATTCTGCAGATTGCTTTAAGTGTTATAGTGATTTTCACAGTATTAATTCTTCTAATCCAAGAACATGGAATATCTGTTATCTGTTTGTGTCATCTTCCATTTCTGTCACCAGTGTCATGGTTTTCTTCATACAGACAAGGTCTCTTGTCTCTTTAAGGAGATTTATTCCTAAGTGTTTGATTCTTTTCATTGCAATGGTGGCTGGGATTGTTTCCTTAATTTCTCTTTCTGATTTTTCATTGTTAGTGTCTGGGAATGCAAGGGATTTCTGTGTTAATTTTATATCCTGCAACTTTGCTATATTCATTGATTATCTCTAGTAATTTTCTGGTGGCATCTTTAGGGTTTTCTATGTATAGAGTCATATCATCTGCAAGCAGTGAGAATTTTACTTCTTTATTTCCAATCTGTATTCTTTTTATTTCTTTTACTTCTCTGGTGGATGTAGCAAGGACTTCCAAAACTATGTTGAGTAATAGTGGTAAGTGTGGGCACTCTTGTTTCTGATCTTAGAGGAAATGCCTTCAGTTTTTCTCCATTGAGCATAATGTTTACTGTGTGTTTGTCATACATGAGATTTATCATATTGAGGTATGATCCTTCTATGTCTGCTCTTGGGAAGAGTTCTTTTTATGATAAATGAGTACTGAATTTTGTCAAAAACTTTCTGTGAATCTATTGAGATGATTATATAGTTTTTATCTTTCAATTTGTTAATATGGTATATCACATTGATTGATTTATTTATATTGAAAAATCCTTGCATCTCTATGATAAAGCTCATTTGATCATGATGTGTGATCCTTTTTGTGTGTTCCTGGATTTTGCTAGAGCTTTTTTGAGGATTTTTTCATCTATGTTCATCAGTGATATTGACTTGCAATTTTCTTTCTTTCTTTGTTTGTTTTTTTTTTTTTTTTTTTTTGAAATGTTTGCTTACTTTTGGTATCAGGGTGATGGTGGTCTCATAGAATGAGTTGAGGAGTTTTCCTTCCTCTGCAATTTTCCTGAAGAGTTTGAGCAATGTAAGTGTTAGCTCTTTTCTAAACTTTTGGTAGAGTTCACCTGTGTAGCCATCTTGCCCTGAGCTTTTGTTTGTTGGGAACTTTTTATTACAGTTTCTTTCTTTTTTTTTTAATGACTTTGACATTTTATTTATTTATTTATTTTTGAACAAGTGTTTTATTATTTTTATTTTTTTTACTTTACAGTATTGTATTGGTTTTGCCATACATCAACATGAATCCGCCACGGGTGTACACGTGTTCCCAATCCTGAACCCCACCTCCAATCTCCCTCCCCGTACCATCCCTCTGGGTCATCCCAGTGCACCAGCCCCAAGCTTCCTGTATCCTGCATCAAACCTGGACTGGCGATTCATTTCTTATATGATATTATACATGTTTTAATGCCAATTCTCCCAAATCATCCCCCCCCCACTCCCTCTCCCAGAGTCCAAAAGACTGTTCTATACATCTGTGTCTCTTTTGCTGTCTTGCATACAGGGTTATCATTACCATCTTTCTAAATTCCACATATATGCATTAGTATACTGTATTGGTGTTTTTCTTTCTGGCTTACTTCACTCTGTATAATCAGCTGCAGTTTCATCCACCTCATTAGAACTGATTCAAATGTATTCTTTTTAATGGCTGAGTAATACTCCATTGTGTAATACTCCACAGCTTTCTTATCCATTCATCTGCTGATGGATATCTAGATTGCTTCCATGTCCTGGCTATTGTAAACAGTGTTGCAATGAACATTGGGGTACATGTGTCTCTTTCAATTCTGGTTTCCTTGGTGTGTATGCCCAGCAGTGGGATTGCTGGGTCATATGGCAGTTCTATTTCCAGTTTTTTAAGGAATCTCCACACTGTTCTCCATAGTGGCTGTACTAGTTTGCAGTCCCACCGACAGTGTAAGAGGGTTCCCTTTTCTCCACACTCTCTCCAGCATTTATTGCTTGTAGACTTTTGGACGCAGCCATTCTGACTGGCATGAAATGGTACCTCATTGTGGTTTTGATTTGCATTTCTCTGATAATGAGTGATGTTGAGCATCTTTTCATGTGTTTGTTAGCCATCTGTATGTCTTCTTTGGAGAAATGTCTATTTAGTTCTTTGGCCCATTTTTTGATTGGGTCATTTATTTTTCTGGAATTGAGCTGTAGGAGTTGCTTGTATATTTTTGAGATTAGTTCTTTGTCAGTTGCTTCATTTGCTATTATTTTCTCCAATTCTGAAAGCTGTTTTTTCACCTTGATTGTCTCAATAGATTCAGAGAAAGCCTTTGACAAAATTCAACATCCATTTATGATAAAAATCTCCAGAAAACAGGAATAGAAGGAACATACCTCAACATAATAAAAGCTATATATGGCAAACCCACAGCAAACATTATCCTCAATGGTGAAAAATTGAAAGCATTTCCCCTAAAGTCAGGAACAAGACAAGGGTGCCCACTCTCACCACTACTATTCAATATAGTTTTGGAAGTTTTGGCCACAGCAATCAGAGCAGAAAAAGAAATAAAAGGAATCCAAATTGGAAAAGAAGAAGTAAAACTCTCACTGTTTGCAGATGACATGATAGAAAACCCTAAAGACTCCACCAGAAAATTACTAGAGCTAATCAATGAATATAGTAAAGTTGCAGTATATAAAATCAACACACAGAAATCCCTTGCATTCCTATACACTAATATTACAGTTTCAATATTCATGCTTGTGATTGGTCTATTCATATTTCCTATTTTTCCCTGGTTTGGTTTTGGAAGTTTATATATTTCTAAGAATTTGTACATTGCTTAGAGGTAGTCCATTTTATTGACATATAACTGCTCATAGTAGTCTCTTATGATCCTTTGCATTTCTGTGTTTTTATTGTAACTTCTCCTTTTTAATTTCTAATTTTATTGAGTTTCCTTTTTTTTTTCTTGATGAGTCTGCCTAACGATTTGTCAATTTTGTTTATCTTCTCAAAGAACCAGCTTTTAGTTTTATTGATCTTTGCTATTGTTTCCTTTGTTTCTTTTTCATTTACTTCCATTCTAATCTTTATGATTTCTTTCCTTCTACTAACTTTGGATTTTGTTGTTGTTGTTACTCTTTTCAAACACAAGTTTTAAATGATATATTGGACCAGTTGGACATAGTTGATATCCACATGGAATTTTATCCAAAAACAGTAAATTTCACTTTTTCTCAAGGGGACATGGAATATGCTCCAGGATAAAACACATCTTGGGTCAAAAATCAAGCTTTGGCAAATTTTTAAAAATTGAAATCATTTCACACATCTTTTTTGACCACAACACTATAAAATTAAATATCAAATATAGAAAAAAAACTACACAAAATACAAACACGTGAAGGATAAATAATATGCTTTAAAAACCAACAGATCACTGAAGAAATAAAAAAAGAAATAAAAATATACCTAGGAGCAAGTGACAATGAAAACACAACAACCAAAAACCTGTAAGATACACTAAAAGCAGCGCTAAGAGGGAAGTTTATAACAATACAAGCCTACCTGAAGAAACAAGAGAAATATCAAATAAGCAACCTAACCTTACATCATCAAGATTTTGGTTTGCATATATCTGACAATTAACGGTGCTGATCATCTCTTCCTATCCTTATTCATCTTTTGTGTATCTTCTTGGGTGAAGTGTCTATTCTTGTCTATTGTGTATTTTTAAAAACTGGATTTATTTTTTGTTATTTTTTATTGAATCATGGATCCTTATAAATGTTGGATATATATTGACTGTTATCTGGATATATTCTCCCAGATACATGTATCACAAATGATGTCTTCCCAGGAAGTGACAAAAGTTTTTAATTTTGGTCAAGTTCAATTTAGCATTTTTTAAATGTTAGCATTTTTTGTTTTTTCTCTGAGAAATCTTTGCTTACTCTAGGCCAAAAAATATTGTTTTCCCAGAAGCTTTATAGTTTTAGCTTTCATATCTATGATTTATCTCAACTAATGCTTATGCTTGGATTTATTTTTCATGTGTTTACCTAATTCTTCTGGTATCAGTCATTAAAAATACTTTAATTTCACACACTGACTTATACTGGCATCTTTGTTAAAAATCAATTGAGTGTAAATATTTAGAACTATTTCTGGCTATTATATCCACTTGATCAATTTGTTTATCCTTAAACCAATTCCACACTCTTCTGATTACCATTATCTTAAAATCTGGTAATTAGATCTGCCAAACTTATTCTTTAAAAAAAAAAGAAAAACAACTTTGTATTTTGTATTGGAATATAGCTGACTAACAATTTTTTGATAGTTTCAGGTGAGCAGCAAAGGGACTCATCCATACTTATATATGTATTCACTCTCCCACAAACTTCCATCCACTCTGTCACATAACACTGAGCAGAGTTCCCTGTGCTATGCAATAGGTTATCCAATTTAAATATCACAGTGTGTACATGTCAGTCCCACAATTCATAACTATCCCTTCATCCCATCCTTCCCCCAACCCCTGCAACCATAAAAATTTCATTCTTTGAGCCTGCAAGTCTATTTCCATTTTGTAAACAACAGATTTGTTCATTTATGCAATATTATTTTGACTATTCTTGGGCCTTTGCATTTCCATATAAATTTTAAAACCAGATGGCTAATTTATGTAGAAAAACACTCCAGTATTATGATTGAGGTTACATTGATTCTGTAAGATCAAATTAGGGAGACTTGACATCCTAACAATATTGTCTTCTAATATATGACCATAGTGTATCATTTTGTTTTGTTTTGTCTAAACAGGCTTCCCTGTTGGAGCTAGTAGTAAAGAATACACCTGTCAATACAGGAGACATAAGAGACACAAACTGATCCCTGGGTCAGGAAGATCCCCTGGAGGAGGGCATGACAACCCACTCCATTATTCTTGCCTGGAGAATCCCATGGATGGAGAAGCCTGATAGGCTACAGTCCATAAAGTTGTGAAGATTCAGATACCAGTGAAGCAACTTAGCACCACACAGCACATAGTATATCCTTTAGTATATTGTCTTTTGTCTTTTAGTATGTGACAACACTATCTTATTTATTTGTATTATTTAATTTATCTGAATATTTAAACTTAGTGTAGCTGTCTAACATAACTTCTCTTAAAATTTATCATATACTTTATGCGTTTAGATGCTATTAACATTGGAATTCTTTTCAATGTCACACCTGAACTAGGCATTACTACTATGCCATTAACATTTTGTTCACCTTAGAAACTTCTCATATTAATTTCAGCAATGTTTTTGCAAGTGACAAGATATTCAATGTAAGCAATTCTACCCTTTGTGAATGAAGATAATTTTTATTCTTCTTGCCAAATCTGAATGCTATTCATGTCATTTCCATACATTATTGCATTCATCTCACACGCTAGTAAAGTAATGCTTAAAATTCTCCAACCCAGGCTTCAGCAATACGTGAATCGTGAACTTCCAGATGTTCAAGCTGGTTTTAGAAAAGGCAGAGGAACCAGAGATCAAATTGCCAGCATCCAATGGATCATCAAAAAAGCGAGAGAGTTCCAGAAAAACATCTATTTCTGCTTTATTGACTATGCCAAAGCCTTTGACTGTGTGGATCACAATAAGCTGTGGAAAATTCTGAAAGAGATGGGAATTCCAGACCACCTGACCTGCCTCTTGAGAAATCTGTATGCAGGTCAGGAAGCAACAGTTAGAACTGGACAGGGAACAACAGACTGATTCCAAATAGGAAAAGAAGTACGTCAAGGCTGTATATTGTCACCCTGCTTATTTAACTTCTATGCAGAGTACATCATGAGAAATGCTGGACTGGAAGAAACACAATCTGGAATCAAGATTGCCGGGAGAAATATCAATAACCTCAGATATGCAGATGACACCACCCTTATGGCAGAAAGTGAAGAGGAACTAAAAAGCCTCTTGATGAAAGTGAAAGAGGAGAGTGAAAAAGTTGGCTTAAAGCTCAACATTCAGAAAACGAAGATCATGGCATCCGGTCCCATCACTTCATGGGAAATAGATGGGGAAACAGTGGAAACAGCGTCAGACTTTATTTTTCTGGGCTCCAAAATCACTGCAGATGGTGACTGCAGCCATGAAAAGATGCTTACTCCTTGGAAGGAAAGTTATGACCAACCTAGATAGCATATTCAAAAGCAGAGACATTACTTTACCAACAAAGGTCCGTCTAGTCAAGGCTACGGTTTTTCCTGTGGTCATGTATGGATGTGAGAGTTGGACTGTGAAGAAGGCTGAGTGACAAAGAATTGATGCTTTTGAACTGTGGTGTTGGAGAAGACTCTTGAGAGTCCCTTGGACTGCAAGGAGATCCAACCAGTCCATTCTGAAGGAGATCAGCCCTGGGATTTCTTTGGAAGGAATGATCCTAAAGCTGAAACTCCAGTACTTTGGCCACCTCACTTGAAGAGTTGACTCATTGGAAAAGACTCTGATGCTGGGAGAGACTGGGGGCAGGAAGAGAAGGGGACGACAGAGGATGAGATGGCTGGATGGCGTCACTGACTCGATGGACGTGAGTTTGAGTAAACTCCAGGAGTTGGTGATGGACAGGGAGGCCTAGCGTGCTGAGATTCATGGGGTCGCAAAGAGTCAGACACGACTGAGCAACTGAACTGAACTGAGCTTGAAGCAGAGCTTGAATAATATAACCAGGCTAAAAACAGGGAAACATAAGATGTCGGTGCAGATGGTCGTTAAGTGAGTGGGTAGACACAGCTTAGGAGTCCAGGATTTGTCTTCTGATTGCTTCAATTTCTTTAGTGACTCAGGAACAAGGTTATCAGCCAAGAATGAGGATCAGGGAGATAAGGATACAGGGTTGAAAATAAACGAGAGGGTTTGGGCTTCCCTGGTGGCTCAGGCAGTAAAGAATCTGCCAGCAATGCAGAAGATCTGGGTTGGCCCCTGGATCAGAAAGATCCTCTGGAGAAGGAAATGGCTACCCACTCCAGTATTCTTGCCTAGCTCCATGGATAGAGGAGCCTGGTGAGCTGCAGATCATGGGGTCAAAAAGAGTCAGGTATGACTGAGTGACTAACACACTATGAAGTAGACATCTAGAAAAGGAGGGTGAAGGGGTTGCTGCTGCTAAGTCACTTCAGTCGTGTCCGACTCTGTGTGACCCCATAGGTGGCAGCCCACCAGGCTCTGCCATCCCTGGGATTCTCCAGGCAAGAACACTGGAGTGGGTTGCCATTTCCTTCTCCAATGCATGAAAGTGAAAAGTGAAAGTGAAGTCGTTCAGTCGTGCCCGACTCTTAGCAACCCCGTGGACTGCAGCCGACCAGACTCCTCTGTCCATGGGATTTTCCAGGCTAGAGTACTGGAGTGGGGTGCCATTGCCTTCTCCTATAGTATTATATGTCTTTAGGAATAAAGTCAGTATCCAATTCAATTGCAAGTCATATACATTTTAACTCACAAATCTTTCTCAAATTTACCTACTTCTCTTCGTTTTCACTGCTACCTTAGTCTAAACTACCACTGCCTCTTGCCTAAACAGCTAAGTTGGCTTCCTGGTTGGCTTATATGTTCAGTCTTGTTCCTTCCTAATTCATTCTTATTACTACATCAGGGCCATCTTTCTGAGTGCAGGTTCATTCGTGTGGCTCTCTGTTTAAAGCTCTCCAAGGCCTTTGGGGGTGGACAAAATGCTTCCTGGGATAGCCTCACTTTAGCTCCTTTCTTCCTCACTTGAAGTGGTTGTGTAACAACAGCTTCTTTTCAGTTTCTCTAAAGAGCAGTGCTTCATAAATACTACAGTGAGAATCCTTCTCTCTTCACTTATCTTCTTCTTTAGTCTTCATATTTCAGTTGAATCATTATTTTCTCAGGGAAATCACCCTTGTTCTTTAACTAATTCATCTATCTTATCTATCACATGCTTTGACAGGGTCATGTGCTTTTCACAGCCATAATTATTTTAAATTTATTTGTGAAATTATTTGATTGGCTACATTCCCTGTTAGATTGGGAAGCTCCAAGTGGGTTAGTGTTGTGCTTGCTTTCTGTTTTTAACACAAACAACATTTGCTTTTGCTCACCAGTTTATCCTTAAATACTTAACACACAATAGACCTCAAAAAAATGCTTTTTAAATTAATTTTAACTGAGTAAATCTAATGGGTACCAATTATTTAAAAATATACTGCATGTAAAGTTCTTGCTACATTTTTTATAAGATTCATTTAATCTTTACAAAAATTTATAAATTAAGAATTAATATTTAACTTTTAAAGTGAAGACATTGAGACTTGGAAATGTTAAGTTGTCCAAAGTTGCACAGCTGATGTGTAAACCAGAAAAATGTGACTCCAAAGCAAATTAACCAGTTTGAATTGTGATTTTACTAACTTGCTCACTTGCTTAATTTCGTTTTCCCCTTTCAGCCTAAACAGATTTATCTCTTTATAAAAAAAAAAAAAAAGGTTTCAAAATATACCTGATTAACTCAAAATAATTTGTTTTATGGGTTCATGTTTAGGATCATACTATTTTCAGAGAAGTGCACATCTTTTACCAAAAATAAATGGTGTTCTGTGTTTATTAGATTATATCTTTATATTTGGACACCTGTTTCTGTGACAGAATATGTAATTGCCAGAAGGTCATCAGTATTAATACATTTTATTTATTATCCTAATATAAAGCAAAAAGTAGAAAAGTGTTAGAGAAATCAATTGCAATATTAAATTTTAAAGTCGTGTAATCCTATAGAAAAATCTGTGCTCCATCTCTCCTGTAATTTTGCAGCACTGGTTCATTACCAGTAAGTGAGATATTCAGCTTCCAATCTGCCTGTTAACTGTTTAAAGGAATGCAACAAAAGTATAGGCTTAATAATTTATATTCTTAGGACTGACCAAAGCAATAAAATCTTTCCAAGCCACTTTCTTTGGAAAATACCCATTTTTATGCACTTTTAAAGACTGAGAAATAAATCTCAAGTCATTCAGAGAACTTGCTCTCCACAAGGATGCTATTATGAGCAGATCTCCTTTTCTTGCACATAGAAACATAAAAAGGCCACCCATTGCAAAAACTGGAACCACCACTAATTATCCCAGGTAGCAGCAATCAGAACATGTAAGACTGCTTTTACCGCCAGGCTTTATGGAATTTTATTTTCAATAATGTGAGTAGTGATTAAACTGCATGAATTCCCATTAGAGAAAGCTATCAGAACTCAAAGGTACTTGGGCTGGAAGTCATTTCAAACTCATTTGTGAGGGAAGAAGCAATAAGTACACACTTGACCACATTGGGCTGTATTAGATATATTTTAGGGTGAATGAAGCCGTGGGGGTATGGCATTAGCTCTAACGATAGGTCTTAGCTAAGTAACCTCAATCTGTACTTCCCAAATGATTACTTTTACAAAGTCATTTCATAAAAGTTCATTGACTTATTTTCCACTCACAAAGGGAACACTGAGTCCTCCTTCTTTTGTTTTTACATACGTATTCATAAATTTATGAAATTTTGTTGACAAACTATTGCTTCATATTTCGAAGGGAAATACCATGGTTTATAGAAAATAACTTTGACAAGGATATTAAAAATGTTCCTAATAGATTTCTCACACCCTGTGCCAGGCTGACCTCATTACCACCCTGAGGTTTTGGAAACATTTGAGCTAAGTATTAATACTTTCAGCTCACATAGATGGTTCTCTGCTCATGTGTAGACTTTGTGAAACACATAATCCAACTAAGAAGACCTAAAGCAACCAAAACCAGTCCTTTATATTCAGAATGGTGTTGTGTGTGTGTGTGTGTGTGTATAAACTTCTTGTGTTGAACCCAAAGCCCTTGAACCCTCCTAATCTACTTTCAGAACAGAAGCACAGTCCCTGGTTGATAGTGTGTCTGTCTGACATTCTAGCACAGTCATCAGTGGCCATTCAGCCATCAGTCACAAAGCTAGGAAGGCTGGTGGCAGAGAACTAAAGTGAGATGTGACTTCCCCATTGCCTTGTTCTCCCAGTAGCTCTTCTACTTATCTAGTAAGGAACTACCTGTGAGCTGTTCAAGTCAAGGACTGGCTGAGTTATTTCTGATTCACTGGAAAGATCAAAGAAAGCCATTTATTCTTGAACAAACATTCCATCTTCCAATGCTTTTGTAGATAACAACCTATTCAAGATTTTGTTTAGAAAATATAAAATAATCATTTAGAAATGTGTGGTCAGAGAAGAGAAGTCCTGTTTGACTTGTTTTTTCTCCCCAAACCTTTTTATCTTCACTCAACACTTCTCCAATAAATGAGCATTCTGTTCAGTCAGTTTTATTTTGTTTTGATTTTTGCCCTTGCCACAATAACCCTAGAGTGTTGTTCCATATATCTCTCCATAACTTATTTCTTAAATTGAGTATGAGAATTTCTGAAAACTCTCTAGTGGGTCTAAGAATAGTCTATGAGAATTTTCATGTTTTCTTTTTTATTATAAAATTTAAAAAAATCAGGATCATTTTATAACTTAGCAATCCCCAAAATTTATTTGCATTACTTATAAAAATATGGTTGTTGCATATTAAGACTGATATCACAATGTTCTGTACAAATGACATCTTCAAAGGAGTTCAAATAGAGGTCAGTAGCAAGAGAATTTCAGAGAAGGCAATGGCACCCACTCCAGTACTCTTGCCTGGAGAATCCCAGGGATGGGGAGCCTGGTGGGCTGCCGTCTATGGGGTTGCACAGAGTCGGACATGACTGAAGTGACTTAGCAGCAGCAGCAGCAGCAAAAGAATTTGTCCTCACCCATTCTTGGTAGCAAAGACATGTCAAATTAAAAATAAAACAAAAACAAAATTTACATTGTGGCAGTCAGGACTATATTATGTTATCAGAGAATTATTTGTGGATCCCATATTTATAGGTAGAAGGAAAGCTAAAGGAGTTCATTAACAATGCATATTAGAGAATGAAGACTTATTTTGCTCTAGATTTCAGTAGTATTGTTTTAAACACTATTGTTGATAGTCTTGGTTTCCCACCAGATATCTATCACTACTTTCCTTCCTGTTACAGAACTTGATTATGCAGCTATTTGTCCCCCTGCATGGCTGTGCACAATTCCTGTCCCTTGTCTTTTTTTTTCATCTTTGTAATGCCCAGCACATATACATGCATACATGCATGCTAAGTCACTTCAATCATGTCTGACTCTTTGAGACCCTATGGAACATAGACTTCCAGGCTCCTCTATCCAATGTTATTAAAAATTGGTAAATAAACTTCAAATGTTTATTTTTCTATATCAATTACTGTATTGAAATGGCACTTAATCTCACGCTTTGTCCTATATTTGAAAAGAACAGTAATTGATATAGAAAATAAACACTTGAAGTTTATTTATCAGTTTTAATAACACTCTCATGCACATAATTGATCTCTGTATTTGTATTGTTAAAGGTCAATTCAGGAACTGATTTAATATAAAAGTGGACTTGGGTTACATAATTCTACTATTAAAGCCAACTTCAATTTTAGGTTTAGCAAAATAATACCATCTGTTAGATTACATTAATATTGTTGATTTGAATTTCTTTGGCATCATTGTTTTGTGCACATTTAATTTGTACATTAGTTTTGGCTTTAAAATTGAGCAAAACCCATACACAAGATGGGTTTAAACCTATGTGAACTTCCTTATGTTCAAGCTGGTTTTGGAAAAGGCAGAGGAACCAGAGATCAAACTGCCAACATCCGCTGGATGACGGAAAAAGCAAGAGAGTTCCAGAAAAGCATCTATTTCTGCTTTATTGACTATGCCAAAGCCTTTGACTGTGTGGATCACAATAAACTGTGGAAAATTCTGAAAGAGATGGGAATACCTGACCACCTGATCTGCCTCTTGAGAAATTTGTATGCAGGTCAGGAAACAACAGTTAGAACTGGACATGGAACAACAGATTGGTTCCAAATAGGAAAAGGAGTTCGTCAAGGCTGTATATTGTCACCCTCTTTATTTAACTTCTATGCAGAGTGCATCATGAGAAATGCTGGGCTGGAAGAAGCACAAACTGGAATCAAGATTGCCGGGAGAAATCTCAATAACCTCAGATATGCAGATGACACCACCCTTATGGCAGAAAGTGAAGAGGAACTAAAAAGCCTCTTGATGAAAGTGGAAGTGGAGAGTGAAAAAGTTGGCTTAAAGCTCAACATTCAGAAAACGAAGATCATGGCATCCGGTCCCATCCCTTCATGGGAAATAGATGGGGAAACAGTGGAAACAGCGTCAGACTTTATTTTTCTGGGCTCCAAAATCACTGCAGATGGTGACTGCAGCCATGAAATTAAAAAACACTTACTCCTTGGAAGGAAAGTTATGACCAACCTAGATAGCATATTCAAAAGCAGAGACATTACTTTGCCAACAAAGGTTCGTCTAGTCAAGGCTATGGTTTTTCCTGTGGTCGTGTATGGATGTGAGAGTTGGACTGTGAAGAAGGCTGAGCACTGAAGAATTGATGCTTTTGAACTGTGGTGTTGGAGAAGACTCTTGAGAGTCCGTTGGACTGCAAGGAGATCCAACCAGTCCATTCTGAAGATCAGCCCTGGGATTTCTTTGGAAGGAATGATGCTAAAGCTGAAACTCCAGTACTTTGGCCACCTCATGCGAAGAGTTGACTCATTGGAAAAGACTCTGATGCTGGGAGGGATTGGGGGCAGGAGGAGAAGGGGACGACAGAGGATGAGATGGCTGGATGGCGTCACTGACTTGATGGACATGAGTCTGAGTGAACTCCGGGAGTTGGTGATGGACAGGGAGGCCTGGCGTGCTGCAATTCATGGGGTCGCAGAGAGTCGGACACGACTGAGAGACTGATCTGATCTGAACAGATTATCAAGCTTAACTGACTGTCTAGTCTAAATCATGTGGATCTTTCTTTCAGTTAGGATATTAACATGAATTGCAGTGTGACACAAGTATTCATTCTATAGCATTAACCAAGTTTCAAGTAAGTGCGTAAAGCCTCATGCATAGA
This sequence comes from Bos mutus, assembly GCF_027580195.1. Taxonomy (NCBI): domain Eukaryota; kingdom Metazoa; phylum Chordata; class Mammalia; order Artiodactyla; family Bovidae; genus Bos; species Bos mutus. The sequence goes on from NC_091633.1 coordinate 70,305,576, forward strand.
CCATGATAACTTAATCTTCTCCTAAATGTTTTTCTTAAATTAATTTCTGGTGCTTTGCCTTTGGCTTTTACCAAGGGTTGACATTTTAAATGGCCACATTTCTTTGCAACAAATGCTTAGATTATTCCCTCCCATACACCAGAGGTTGCCCAGAAGACACCATTTAAACTTAATTTTTTGGAAAAATTAGAAACTTGTGGTTGAATTCATGAATAGTTCTTCCAGCTTAGCTATAAGGAACTTATGCTTGGTCACCTAAGGACGACATTTTTTACAGCATTGTTCTACTTAGGATTTATACCACCAACTCAGGCCTTGTTCCTCTGCATGTTCTCTGGAAACTTAAGGCGAAACTTAAAACTTAAAATCTTTTATCTTTATTCTTATTTAATTATCACAACTTTTATAGTCCATACCTGAAGATGTCAGATATTTTTTATATTTACTGACTGACTAAATTGCTGAGAAAAGTTGACATCTACTGTTCCATTTCTTTTCAAAATATTTGATAAATCATGATACACTCTTAAAATTTTGACATATAGTTGATTTACAATGTGTTAATTTCTTCTGTTCAGCAAAGTGACTCAGATGTATGTGTATCTTTTCATATTCTTTTCCTTTATGGTTTGTCACAAGATCTTGAATATACTTCCCTGTCTTATCCAGCATTTATCTGGATATCAGCATTATCCCTGTCTTACCCTGCCATTTATCCATTTTGTATATAATAGTTTGCCTCTGCTAAACCCAAACTCCCAATCCTTCTCTCCTCTACCCTATCTTGGCAACTACATGTCTGCTCTCTATATCTGTGAGTCTGCTTTTGTCTCATAGATATGTTGACTTGTATCATATTTTACATTCTACATATAAAAGATATCATGTGGTATTTATCTTTCTCTTTCTGACTTATTCAGTTTAGTATGGTAATCTGTTGTTGCTGTTTAGTCACTAAGCTGTGTCTGACTAATTTGCGATCCCATGGCTCCTCTGTCTATGGCATTTCCCAGGCAAGAATACTGGAGTGGGTTGCCATTTCCTCCTCCAGGGTATCTTCCCAACCCAGGTATCAAACCAACATCTCCTGCATTGGTAGGTGAATTCTTTACCACTAAGCCACCAGGAAAGTCCATTTCACCACATTAGGATTCCTCCAACTTCTACATTCTTGTGTTTCGAGGAGCATTATAGCTTTCTGAATTAATCACAGCTTTCTGAAAACTTTTGGTTTTGATTAGCCTTAGCAGCAAAATAGGTCCATCCATGTTGCTGTAAATGGCACTATTTCATTATTTTTGATGATTAATATTTGGTTATATAGATATAGACATAAATATAGATATAGATATGGAGGAGACGCATGTATACCTATGGCTGATTCATGCTGAGGTTTGATAGAAAACAACAAACTTCTGTAAAGCAATTATCCTTCAATTAAAAAATAAATAAATTTTAAAAAATAGATATAAATGACAGCTTATGCGAACTATGTTGGATTCGTGATCTCTGAAGAAGAAGACTTAGCTTCGGGACCTGGACCAGGCTTCAGACACTCAGAACTTCGTGTGGCAGAAGTTTTATTACAGTGTAAAAGGGCAGAGAAAGCTTCTGACATAGATATAAGACGGGGGACAGAGAGTACCCCTCACTAGTCTTAGCAGGGAGCTACATACTTTTTCAATTGGTTATTAACAATAAGTCAAAAGAATGTCTCAAGGCTGTAAAGGTCTTACCAGATCAACTCCCACAATATATGCATTTTAAGATAACAGGATTAGTCAGAAACTTCTTGAGGAGAAACATGTCCTTGAGCAGGATACATTGTTGTTATATAATCATTGGTACAGAGTTTAAGGAAAAACAAACCCTTGAGCAAGATAAATTGTTTTGTTGTGTAATCTTAGCTCTTGGCTTAAAGGAAAAACACATTTTATGTGACTAAGATGAATGAATGTAGTCTTTTCTCCTCCTTGAGGGCCCCAGATCCCTTTTTCCTCCTTGGAGGCCCCAGACTCCTTATCAACCTACCTAAGATTTAACTCTCTCATGTATATATATATATATCAGTCATTCAGTCATGTCCAACTCTTTGCGACCCCATGAATTGCAGCACCCCAGGCCTCCCTGTCCATCACCAACTCCCAGAGTTCACTCAGACTCACGTCCATCGAGTCAGTGATGCCATCCAGCCATCTCATCCTCTGTCGTCCCCTTCTCCTCCTGCCCCCAATCCCTCCCAGCATCAGAGTCTTTTCCAATGAGTCAACTCTTCAAGTGAGGTGGCCAAAGTACTGGAGTTTCAGCTTCAGCATCATTCCTTCCAAAGAAATCCCAGGGCTGATCTCCTTCAGAATGGACTGGTTGGATCTCCTTGCAGTCCAAGGGACTCTCAAGAGTCTTCTCCAACACCACAGTTCAAAAGCATCAATTCTTCGGCGCTCAGCCTTCTTCACAGTCCAACTCTCACATCCATACATGACCACAGGGAAAACCATAGCCTTGACTAGACGAACCTTTGTTGGCAAAGTAATGTCTCTGCTTTTGAATATGCTATCTAGGTTGGTCATAACTTTCCTTCCAAGGAGTAAGTGTCTTTTAATTTCATGGCTGCAGTCTCCATCCACGGTGATTTTGGAGCCCAGAAAAATAAAGTCTGACACTGTTTCCCCATCTATTTCCCATGAAGGGATGGGACCGGATGCCATGATCTTCGTTTTCTGAATGTTGAGTTTTAAGCCAACTTTTTCACTCTCCACTTTCACTTTCATCAAGAGGCTTTTTAGCTCCTCTTCACTTTCTGCCATAAGGGTGGTGTCATCTGCATATCTGAGGTTTTTGATATTTCTCCCAACAATCTTGATTCCAGCTTGTGTTTTTTCCAGTCCAGCATTTCTCATGATGTACTCTGCATAGAAGTTAAATAAAGAGAGTGACAATATACAGCCTTGACGAACTCCTTTTCCTATTTGGAACCAGTCTGTTGTTCCATGTCCAGTTCTAACTGTTGCTTCCTGACCTGCATACAAATTTCTCAAGAGGCAGATCAGGTAGTCTAGTATTTCCATCTCTTTCAGAATTTTCCAGTTTATTGTGATCCATGCAGTCAAAGCCTTTGGCATAGTAGACCATGATATACTCTTAGTTCTTAAGATCTCAGAGTTCATTTTACCTATGGAATTGCTTTTGAGATTTTTTTTTAAAGCTAGTTCAGCTATTGAAAACAAATATTATTATCCATAAGAAGAACTCACCTTTATTCTCCAAGATATATGCTAGACAATTTTGCCTTTACACTAAAACTTCATCTATAAAAGATTTAAACTGACTTATAGAAATGTGTGAGTTTTACAAGGAGATATCAAATAATTGAAGGAGTTAAGGGTGAAGGAAGTGTCTATTGAAAGAAATAAAAGTGAGGGGCAAAGTTTCAACTCAAATATTTATAAGGTCTAATCAGATTGCCAAAGTGGGTCTAGGACTGCTTTTTAAGTAGTTAGAGAGGTTAAATAGTTTGTATTATAAGCAAAATCCATTCATAATATTGTTTCAACAAAACATTAGGAAGATAAAACTCTAAATTAGTTTTTTTAATTATTGATATTCAAATAAAGAGCATCAAGTTTCATAAGAGTAATGAGACTCACACTGTTTCTCTGCTAATCTATAAAACTAAATATGGAAATAGCAATGTGAGAATCTAGAGAAAGAAAATGGCCTACTGGATTCTGTTTGGAGCTTTCTTGCTGGATCAGATGGTAAAGAATCTGCCTGCAGCATGGGAGAGCTGGGTTTGATCCCTGGGTTGGGCATATGCCCTGGAGGAGGGCACGGCAACCCACTCCAGTATTCTTGCCTGGAGAAACCCCATGGACAGAGGAGCCTGGTGGGCTACAATTCATAGGGTCACAAAGAGTTGATCATGAATGAGCTGCTAAGCACAGGTGGCCCTAGTGGTAAAGAATCTGCCTGCCAATGCAGGAGATGCAAGAGACAAGGGTTTGATTCCTGGGTTGGGAAAATCCCCTGGAGAAGGAAATGGCAACCCACTCCAGCATTCTTTCCAAGAAAATTTCCATGGACAAAGAAGACTACAGCCCATGGGATCACAAGAGCAAAACATGACTGAGCAACTAACACACACACACACACACACACACACACACAGATTCTATCTAGCTTTGCAATTTCACTGCCTGAGATTGTTTAGCATCTATTAGTAACTCAATAAATATTAATGAATGAATACTTAATACTTAATGAATGAATGAGTATAGAAATTAATTAATTAAGACAAGAATGAAAAAAATATATGGCTCTGAGTATCTTTATGACTTCTTCTTTGTGGTGGTGGCTGTTGTTTCATTGTCCTAGTGCTGAAGGGGAAATAAAAATGGGTAGAACTTTAACTCCTGCTATTGCAAGGTCTCTTTAGACAAAGTCAAATCTGTATTTTAGAACCCATTATTTGTTTCGCCATACTAATCCAAATTCTGCATTACATAGGAATAGATTCAGCAATATATATTATATTAAATCATGTTTAAAGTGAGTGAACAAAATAGGATTTTTGCTCTTTCACATGTCTAGGAGTTTTAAATTTGGTAATTCATTGGGATCACCATCTCATTGGGATTTCTCTTGTTCTCATAGTGGCAAGATGTCTCTTTTCTCCATTCTTCTGGGGTGACATCTGTTTCCCAGAAGTAGAGAAGAAAGTATAGACTAAGCCTGTACCTGTTTTATAGTCTTTCCAAAAGCCCCAGAATGTATTATTAGCTAAAACTATGTCAAAAGCAACCTTTATCTACAAAGAAAACGGAAAATGTATTTAGGTATTCAGATTACCATCTCAAGAAAACCAATAATTGCTGTTAGTAAAAGGGAGATCAGATACTGGATAGTAAACTGAAAACAGTGCTCTGTTGAAAATATACTTCTCTGTCTTGCAAGGGCAATATAGTATAAAATATGCTTGCTACTTGACCAAATACTTATAATTCTCCTACAAAGCACATTGTCAGAATGGTGCTGCTCCACCTTCTTAAAAATAAGTAGGGCCATTTCTCTCGGTTTAGCCAATAGAATTCAGAGAAGTGATCTGTTTTCTTAGAGAAAACAAAGAACTGGTGTGCGTTTATATCTGGTACAGAACTGGTAAAGTTCTAAATGGTAGCTGCTTCACCAGCCTGGACCCATGTGTGATTATAATGAGCAGAGTTCTTTGCCTGATAATAATAGGCAAGGAGCATGCAGTTTCTGTACAGTGTCAAGTCAAAGCAATTCAAGACTTACTTTTTACTATCTCATGATCTAGCCTACCATGGAAGTTGTTTTCAAGCATTAGATTTTAGAGAGAATCTGGTCATTTTTATTTTTTATCAATCTTCACATCATTTTCTCCCTCTACGTCATTTTTTCCTTTCTCTTCCTTCCTTTCACTGATTCCCCCACCACAACCCCATCATCTCTTCCTTAGTAACCCTTATGAATATCATCCAACTTGATTATTGTCACTGAGCTTGAAAGAGTTACTTTCTCTGAGCTATGAAATAAGATTGTGTAACTTACAATGGTTCTATCTTCTCCTTCAGTTCAGTTCAGTCGCTCAGTCATGTCCAACTCTTTGCAACCCCATGAATCTCAGCACGCCAGGCCTCCCTGTCCATCACCATCTCCCGGAGTTCACTCAAACTCACGTCCATCAAGTCGGTGATGCCATCCAGCCATCTCATCCTCTGTCGTCACCTTCTCCTCCTGCCCCCAATCCCTCCCGGCATCAGAGTCTTTTCCAATGAGTCAACTCTTTGCATGAGGTGGCCAAAGTACTGGAGTTTCAGCTTTAGCATCATTCCTTCCAAAGAAATCCCAGGGCTGATCTCCTTTAGAATGGACTGGTTGGATCTCCTTGCAGTCCAAGAGACTCTCAAGAGCCTTCTCCAACACCACAGTTCAAAAGCATCAATTCTGCAGTGCTCACATCCATACATGACCACTGGAAAAACCATAGCCTTGACTAAACGGACCTTTGTTGGCAAAGTAATGTCTCTGCTTTTGAATATGCCATCTAGGTTGGTCATAACTTTTCTTCCAAGGAGTAAGTGTCTTTTAATTTCATGGCTGCAGTCACCATCTGCAGTGATTTTGGAGCCCCAAAAGATAAAGTCTGACACTGTTTCCCCATCTATTTCCCATGAAGTGATGGGGCCAGATGCCATAATCGTTGTTTTCTGAATGTTGAGCTTTAAGCCAACTTTTTCACTCTCCTCTTTCACTTTCATCAAGAGGCTTTTTAGGTCCTCTTCACTTTCTGCCATAAGGGTGGTGTCATCTGCATATCTGAGGTTATTGAGATTTCTCCCGGCAATCTTGATTCCAGCTTGTATTTCTTCCAGCCCAGCGTTTCTCATGATGTACTCTGCATAGAAGTTAAATAAGCAGGGTGACAATATACAGCCTTGATGTATTCCTTTTCCTATTTGGAACCAGTCTGTTGTTGCATGTCCAGTTCTAACTATTGTTTCCTGACCTGCATACAGGTTTCTCAAGAGCCAGGTCAGGTGGTCTGGTATTCCCATCTCTTTCAGAATTTTCCACAGTTTATTGTGATCCACACAGTCAAAGGTTTGGCATAGTCAATAAAGCAGAAATAGATGTTTTTCTGGAACTCTCTTGCTTTCTCGATGATCCAGCGGATGTTGGCAATTTGATCTCCAGTAGCATATTGGGCACCTACTGACCTGGGGAGTTCCTCTTTCAGTATCCTATCTTTTTGCCTTTTCATACTGTTCATGGGGTTCTCAAGGCAAGAATACTGAAGTGGCTTGCCATTCCTTTTCCAGTGGACCGCATTCTGTCAGCCCTCTCCACCATGACTCGCCCATCTTGCTTGGCCCCACAGAGCATGGCTTAGTTTCAATGAGTTAGACAAGGCTGTGGTTCTAGTGTGATTAGATTGACTAGTTTTCTGTGAGTATGGTTTTAGTGTGTCTGCCCTCTGATGCCCTCTTGCAACACCTACCATCTTACTTGGGTTTATCTTACCCTGGTTGTGGGGTATCTCTTCACAGCTGCTCCAGCAAAGCACAGCCACTGCTCCTTACCTTGGAAGGGGGGTATCTCCTCACCACCGCTCCTCCTGACCTTGAACGTGGAGTTGCTTCTCTTGGCCCTCCTGAGCCCGCGCAGCCATGGCTGCTTGGAAGTGGGATTGCTACTCTCGGCCACCGCCCCTGACCTCAGACACGGGGTAGTTCCTCTTGGCCGCCGCCCCTGACCGCCGACGTTGGGTAGCTCCTCCTGGCTGCCGCCAGTAAGTCTTGACAAGCCAAGTGTTCAGTCCAGCATCTCAAGTTTTTTTTTTTTTTCTCTCTACTTTTTCTTCCAAGTTGTGGGTATGACTGAAGATTAGTACCAAAAGAAGTCTCTTCTAGGTAATCTTTTGCATGATTAAACTTGATCATAGCTCAGCAAATAAATGATGGTTTTAATTTAAGTTTCTATGGTACCAGCCAAGAATGCAAAGGATAAATAGAAAAGTGGATGCCAGATCACAAGACATAAGTTTTAAAATGTAATTGAAATGACATAAAAGAGCATATTTTTTGAAGCTTCACACACTCTACTTATAGAGTAGGCTTAATTGGCTGTATATTGCTATATTTAGTCATGAATATGGCATGTTTTTAAAGTATAGACAAGTAATATCTTCCATTGGTTTTTATGATGATTACAACCTACAGAGATGATAGAAATTATATGTATCTTGCTTTAGAGGTGAGATTTTATATCATAATTAGGTCACAGTGATCAGATTTATAATGAGTATATTAAGTGCACATTAATAATAGAGAATGAGCAGGACTGTTAGAGCTTAAAACTCACTTTTGAAAATTTAATTGTGCTAACTAGGGAGTGTTATGAAATGAAGATTATAAATTAAAGATCTTATTCCTACCACTCTCTAACCGTATAGGGGTCTTTTTAATGAAACATATTCTTCCCTGGTAGCTCAGCTGGTAAAGAATACCTGCAATGCAGGAGATCCTAGTTTGATTCCTGGGTCAAGGAAGATCCCTGGAAAAGGAATAGGCTACCCACTCCAGTATTCTTGGGCTTCTCTGGTAGCTCAGCTGGTAAAGAATCCACCTGCAATGCGGGAGACCTGGGTTTGATCCTGGGTTGGGAAGATACCCTGGAAAAGGGAAAGGCTACTCACTTCAGTATTCTGGCCTGGAGAATTCCATGGGCTGTATAGTCCATGGGGTTTCAAAGAATCAGACATAAATAATAATAATATTCTTCCCTCTGTCTTAGGCACTTCTTCATTGATATTCAGAAAGGTACATTTATTTACTCAAGATAAAATAACATCCCTAAATTCTGAGCTAATTACCACTAGCAAAAATATGCATATTATAATATAAATAATCAGAAATTGCACCCATTGTAGTAGTTATTTTTGTTTATCTGTTGTTGCAAATATCCATCTGTACTCTGAAGCTGCTCCTCTCATATCTCATGTAATTCTGTTATGGTCAATCCCTATACTCAAGGGACAATTTATCATGAGTTATAGGTTTTTAGATTTAATTTGCTAGCCTTTAAAAGTACTTTTTTCATCTATTTGCATGAGGCATAGTGGTCTATAATATTCTTTTTTTTTTAATCTGTCAGATTTTAGTATTACTGTTAAATTGGATTCATAAAATAAGATCTACCTTCTCTAAATCATTTGTGCCAGATTAGTGCTATCTCCTCCTTAAATATTTTTTTTATGCAATTCACCAGTGAAATCATCTGGGCCTGGAGTTTCCTTTTCAGAAGATTTTGTTAAAAAAAAAATTCTGTAATAGATATAGATCTGGTTCTTCCTAAGCTGATTTGGTAAGTTGTATTTTCCAAAAATTTGTCTGCTTTTAAGTTGTCAGATTTGTTTACATAAACTATTTCATAGCATTGCTTTCTTATCCTTTTAATGTCTTTGTTGATAAGCATAATATCATAAAACTTCTAGTAAAGACTCATCACTTTCTAAATTTTTAGCCTTTTAAATATAGTATCCTCCAGAGTATGATCCACTTCTTTTCTCATTTTATAAGCTATCTAAAAGAGATCTGACCTAATTCCATAGTTTCAATAACCCTTCATAGAATCTAATCCTGAACACACATGAGAAATGCCTATCTACTTTTAAAAAAATACTACATTCTGTACTTCTCTCCAAACTGACTAATGTCTGGGAAATTCCCAAAGATTAGTGTGCCCAGCATTTCCTCTAATGGCTTAATGGGCAGCTCTGGATGGGAATCACTGATTTAAATACTCAAGATCCTAAACTCAAACCTCTGCTAAATATTGCTTCTGAGAATCTGAAGTCAATTTTTTCAACTGCCTACTGAGTTGTTTGAGAAACATGAGTTCATTGCCTTCCTTCTGTATTTCTCTTTTTTCTTTGTAAACCAACACAACTGAGGCAAATTTTAGTACAGAAACTAAAGAATTTAAAAAAATACAAACACTGTATTTAACTACCACCCTAATCAAAATACGCTTCTTATCATGTCAAAGAAATCTCTCCTGTTTCTTTGCTTTCATTTGTTTCAACCCCAGCTACAGAAACAACTGATCTGGTTTCTGTCAAATGTAGATTAGCTTTGCCAATTCTAGAATTTCATATTGATGACATCATATATAATGTCTAATTTTGTCTCTGGATTCTTTCCTCTCAATATAATGTCTTTGAGATGTAAGATTCGTCCATATTATTGTGTATACCAATAATCTGTTCTTTTTCACTGATGAGGATAACCTATTTGGCTTATTTATTCACTAGTCAAAAAAAAATATTTTGAGTTTTTTAGAGTTGTGGGCTACTGTATCTCAAGCTGCTTGTCTTGCAGCAATAGTCAATCTTTTTAAACTGATCTTGCATTTCTGAAGACTTCCATATATCCAATACAAATTCTCAACTCTTTTTACAAGGTCAAATTAGTGAAAACAAAGGGAAGGACTTGGAAAACAAGTAAAATAAAGATTGGGCCTTAAAAAGAGTCAACAAAATAGGATTGTAAGACCTCTAGCCCTTCTTCCCCACTTCCTACTATGGCTACTCTTCCTCCTCCTATAATCAACTAGAGTGCTCCCAGGATCAGAGAGCATTTGATCTGTCTTGTTACCCAAGTCTGAAGTCATGACAGAGACATGATGGCTCATCTGGCTTTAAGTGACCAACTCTGCTAAGTCACTTTAGTCATGTCAGACTCTTGTGACCCCATGGACTGTAGCCTGCCAGGCTTCTCTGTCCATGGGATTTACCAGGCAAGAATACCAGAATCTGGGTTGTCATGCCCTTCTCTAGGGGATCTTCCCGACCCAGGGATTGAACCCATGTCTCTTACATCTCCTGCATTGCCAGGCAGGTTCTTTAACACTGGTGCCACCTGGGAAGCCCTTAAGTGGCCATCTGAGTGTCAAATCTGTCAAGAGTACAGATCATTGTTGAGCCCTCCTGCTAACTTAGCCCCATTCATCGGAAAAGCAACCAACCCTTTGGTGGTACATTGATTATAGAGGCAGAAGTGAGGGTTTGTATTTCCAACATGCAGTGCTTTTTCAGTCACTACCATCTATGGAGTGATGAATAACATTATGGTATCTGACACAACACTCAGCAAATAATTAATTTTACAATAAAATAGGTGAGGAAAAAGGCTCATGAGTCACAGGTATCGTCACATACTCCATCAGCTTGGCATGATAAACTGGAGGAATAGCCTAATAATTGTTTAGTCATGTCCCTACCTGGATGACAAACCCTATAAGGATGCTGAGCTGTAAATAAAGTTCTGATGTATGTTCTAAGACAATGGCAGTACATAAAGTTTCAAGAAACAAGGAGTGTAAAAGAAGTGGTTTTTATCATTCTATGCAGTGTTCTTACTTGGGCAAGATTTTGTCTCCTCCCTAACTCCTCACACTTGCCAGAAATATCTGGCAATGTCTGGAGACTTTTTTTTTTTTTTTAATGACTCTAAGAATGCTAAACTGGCATCTAGAGATAGAGGGTAGGGGTGCTGCACAGGACAGATCCTACGGTGCACAGGACAGCTGCCTGTAACTGATAATCCATTCTAAAGTGTTAAGGGTGATAAACCCAGCACATAATGACACGTTCACAAAAAGTATGATTACCATCTATGTAATGTTGCTTTCAACTAATTAAGAGCTCTTAGGTCCCAG